>NC_050535.1:10831661-10972104 GCF_002922805.2 Oryzias melastigma
AAAAAAAAAGACGTTCCAAATCAGCAAATTAAAAAGAAAATGAAGTCTGGTGCATTTTTATTATCCTCTTTAGCTAAGGAAACATCAAATCAAAGATGCTGTTTGTTTCAAAGAAATTCCAGAAGATGAAAGAGATTAAAGGAACTTTATTAATGTAGAATTCCCACAATCCTTTGTGGCATCAACTTTAAAAGTGAGGTAAAACTAGTAAGAATTAAAGATACACTGACAACACGACAGGTTCTAATGCTATAGATCAATCCAACTACAAATGATATGAACAAATTAGAGCTCAGAACAACATTTGAAGAAAAACCACCAAACTCACAATCATCATGTACAGAATAAAAGCAATAAACTTAAAAAAAGTTGTTTCCTACAAACAGCCACCAGTGGTCTCTTGGGAAACTTTGACATTTTGGTACTTCTGAGTTCGCTCTAAATTTAAGACAAAAAAAAGGTTTTCAGGTAAAACATTTTGGATTATTACTCAACAATTTGTTTACCATTTTCTAAACCAGCTTAAGGTTTTGAGGCTACTGGAGCCTATCCTAGTTAAATGTTGGGTGATGGTGGACAGGTCTCCAGTCTGTTGTACGGCCATTTTCAACATGTGTTGGCGTATTTCACTTACATAAATCTAAATTTATCAGGTTGCAACCAAAATATCCTCACATTTTCAGATGACAAGTGAACACTGAGTAAAATTGTGATCATATTTTCCTAAAACCTGACAATTTGTTTGTATTCAGCAAAGAAATCCCTCTCAATTTAGAAAATTACATTCTGACTAAAAGATGGTGAACCAAGGACCTCAAAAGCTACATGTTTGACTAATTTAAGAAAATGTTACCTCAAGTTAGATCTAAATCGTATTGCTTCTGTTGATTTTCCACAGGTTTGCAGTATTCTATACTTATGGATCACTTTATTAGGTACACCTTGCTAGTATTGGACCTTCAGAACTGCCCTAATCTTTCATAGATTCAACAAGGTACTGGAAACATTCCTCAGAGAGTTTGGTCCATATTGACATGATACCATCACGCAGTTGCTGCAGATTTATCAGCTGAACATCTATGATGCCTATCTCCTGTTCTACCACATCCCAGAGGTGATCTGTTGGGTTGGGATCTGGTGACTGTGGAAGCCAGCAAAGTCATTGACATGTTCACGAAGCCAGAGATAATCCCAGCTTTAGGAGATGGGGCCTTATCCTGCTGGAAGTAACCATCAGTAGACGGTACACTGGTCATAAAGGGATGGACATGGTCAGCACTAATACTCAGGTGGGATGTGGGACTGTTATCATGCTCAATTGGTACTAAGGGGTCCAAAATGTGGAGAAAATATATTCCCTACACCATTACTCCATCACCACCAGCCTGAACCTTTGCTTAAGGCAGAATGGAGTTATGATTTCATGTTGTTGACGCCAAATTCTGACCCTACTAGTCAAATGTTGCAGCAGAAATCAAGACTCATTAGACCAGGCAACCTTTTCCAATCTTCTATTTTCTAGTTTTGGTGAGTCTGTAGGAATTGTAGCTTCGGTTTCCTGTTCTTACCTGACAGGAGTGACACCTGGTGTGTTCTTCTGCTGCTGTAGTCCATCTGCCTCAAGGTTGAACTGGTCATGTGTGCAGAGATGCTCTTCTGCAGACCTCGGTTGTAACCAGTGATTATTTGAGTTGCTGTTGTCATTCCACTCTGACCTCTGGCATCAATAAGGCACTTTCATCCACAGAATTGCCACTCACTGGATATTTCTCTTATTCTGACCATTCTCTGTAAACCCTAGAGATGGTTGTGGGTGAGAATCCCAGTAGAAATGAAATACTCAGACTAGCTCGTCTGGGACCAATTGCCATGTTCAAAGTCACTTCAATCGCCTTCCTTCCCCATGTTGATGTTTGAACTGCAGTAGATCATCTTGACCACGTCTAAATGCCTAAATGCACTGAGTTTCTGTCATGTGATTGGCTGATTAGAAATTTGTGATTGCGAGTCTACTACAGTGGGCAGCGAGTGTACTTCTCATTACAGCTTTTTTTTTCTTCCTGATCTCACTGAAAAATGTGATTCTTCTTCTAAACTACTTTTTGTTCAGAAATTACAGTTAGATTTCAAATTCATCTGTTTTTGTTTCCCTTAACCTCTTCAAAAATCTTTGTTTGCATTGTTTGAAGGAAGAGTTTTGTTGAGGTTGCAGAGATGTGAAAAGTAAAAATGTTGAGGGGGGGCGGAGGTTACACAAGCTTGACAAAAGTGGCGACAGAAATGTCAGGTGAAAAATCCGCAGCGACATGTGTCACTTTGATTCTGGAGCGGGGGCCGGCGCTGCAACTCCAGCGTCCAGCGAGCCGCTCCGAATCCTCGTCCATCCTCCGATCTGAAGGGAAACACTCGGACAGACGGACAGAGCTGGAGGGGAGGGGAACGGCTCGCCTGACAAAAGATACCAATTTCTCTGTTAATGTGAGGGAGGGGGACACTGACGGGCAGAGGGAGGCGAAGATGTGCTGCAGTGAACTGACAGGCTCTGTTGCCTTCAGCTTCTTCTGCAGGTTTTGGGAAGATCTGATGATAAGTTCTGCCTCTTTGAAATGGAAACCTGGTTGGGAATTCTGGAGTGTTTTTGTCAATGTGTTAAATCATGAATCCATATGTCATTGACTTAGATGTTCCACACCAATGTTACAATCTTCCCTGGTGTCCTATGAACTTAATATCATCCAGAGATCTGACCTAGGTTGAACTGAAGCTATTAAAAAAAAGTTCTTAATCTTGATGACATCACAAAACTCCAGGCTTTCCAAAAAAAGTGCAAATTTGTGACAAACTTATAAAGATTTTTTATTATTATTATTCATTTCTACTTCAGTTTTTGGTGTCATGGGTGTCGCCCATACTCAATTGTTAATGTCTGTAAAGGAGTAAATAAAAGCTGCCTTGCTTTTGTAACAAGCCAGCAAGTGGCTATCGATGAACTAACTCTGTCTCTGGTTCCTTTCATGTTGAAAATAGTTTCAAACAAGAAGACATGATCCCTTACTACACCACATATTTTTTTTCTGAAATAAATTTCTATAGTATTTTCACATTTTTCTCCAGCCAGTATTTCCTTTTTGTAAATTTTCAGATATTGTATACCTCTCCTCCTTCTTGTAGGCAAGTCAATGGTTTTCAAACTGGGTGTGTAAGTTGCTGAAGTTCCAATTTTTCAGAGCCATTTTACAAATCTCTTTCAAAGTAACATTTAAGGACCGAAACGAAATACTACTTGTGGGGATATTTTAGGATTTTGCAGACTGTGTTGTGAACCAGGATGTGTTTTTTAATCTTTACACCAACCGTTGATTCTCCTCCTCTGGATGTCAAATTTAGGCTAACTGGCCGGAAATCCAGGAGCAGTAAAATAGTCGGAGAAAAACCAAAAGTTGGTCCAGTAAGTTTAGTAACAAAAAGTTGCCACATAATTAGGGAAAAGTGGCCAATTATAAAACAGCAAATATAACAAAAAAATCCTTAGAGATGAGCTGAACTAGAAACAGGACTAGAGAAATACCAAGAGAAAACACACCAAAGCTAAAAACTAATGCTGTGTTCACACCGGGGTCGGAAACCAAGCAACCATTTTCCCTGAAAATTTTATGTAAATGCACGTTTCAGGATTCTGTGCACTACGTGTTGCAATTTTTTGAGTCTGTTTTCAGGTTTTACGTACAAAACAAGCTGCGATTGTGTCAAAAGTCAAACCAGTTGAACTTGGATTTGGTAGTGACATATGGATAACCTTTATATTTTTGACCTTTTTATAACATGGACGTGCCATGAAGAAGAAATGAATAATTGCAGTTTGTGCCTGGCCGAAATTGTATGACATTTCATTTAACAGAATGGAGCTGTAAAAGAAAAATCCAGGAGCAAGATTTACTAGATTTTGTAACAATTCGCTCCAAACTTCTTTCAACTGTGAGTACATGACCTGTGTGAACACTCTATGCTAAAAGCACGTTAAAAAAACCATGTTTAACGCTTTGTCTCCCCTTGTGGTCATCGGCGGGAGCCATCTCCTGAGTACTGACCGCACTCATTCTCCCATCAACCCCAGCGCACAGTTTCTGGATGTCTCCATACTCTTGTCAGTCAATCAGCCACAGGACATGTAACCACTGCTCAGACTACACTTAGTGCGAAGTATTCCTTGTGCCACTCAGCCTGCATACCGAGCATTTCATCCTGACCTGATTTCCTATTCACCTGATCCGGCTTCGTCTTTGGTTCTGTTGTTTGCCGCCTGCCCCGACCCTTGCCTGGACCGTGACCACTCTGGTTGCTCTCTGATGCTCCCATGCCCGTCGCTGACTTTTGCTGCAGAAACTAGAGGGAAATTCCCCGTCTTTATTGAACATATTTACTTATTGTAAGCACATAATTCATTTTAATAGCAGTTTCAACAAATACATTTCCTTGTTTTTCTTTTTGTAACCATATAATTAGTCCAATACAAAATAAAATAAAACAAACATAAAGACTTTTTTACCAACATACTTAAATATAAATAAAATAATTCAAGCTGGTGTGACCTTCAATTTTTGTGACATGAATCAAATTATTGTTTCATGAGCCTAATTAGGGTGGCTTTGGCTCCTCCCACAATATATGACCTAGATTTTGTAAATGTTGACTCTAAATGAACATAGAAGAAGAATGATAGCATAAAACTGTGATTCTCTTCTCTGTGTCTGCTGTGTGTGCTGTGAAGCAATCATTCCAAACTCTTCCTCCAGTCCATCCATCATGAGAACATCTGATCTAGTTCATGTTTGGGTCTCCAACATCTGCCGTGGCAGCAGCCGTGTCTCCTGTGCACGACCAAACATGAGCTAATGTTATTATCAGCTGACAGTCGAATAATCAAAACTCACAGAAGCCTTTAAGTTATCGATACGGCGCACAAACGCCAGGCTGCAGGTGATGGATGAGGGGCTGCGGCCAGACTCATCCATCACCCCCCACCCCCCACCTGACTGCTCCTACGTGACACCGACGCTCAAACAGTGTTTAGCACGCGGAGGAGTCTGTGTTCAGAAGGCATCATTACTGTCACCGCTGTAATGGATTATCTGGAGCCGTGCGCGCTCAGCCAATGAGCTGCAGGGACTCTGCATTAGCATCGCTATCAGAGGTGCAGCTGGACGCTGACTGACAGAGCGAGGCCGCTGCCCAGCAGACACGAAGCCGCTCTGAGGCCAAACAGCCAGCAGCCAATTATGTGAGGATGAGGGTCATTTATCATCCAGTTAGACACCTGCCCAGACACTCAGAGGCCTCAGCGGGAGCCAGCATCCAGAAGTAAAGGATGGTCAGAGACGGAGCAGAATCAGGATCCACAATACAGAAAATCAGAGCTGGGAGGTCCGATGAGCAAAGAAGGAGTTCATATCCAAGAACATGTTATTGTCACACATGTGTAACTTTACTACAAAATCTGCATTTAATCCCATCCCATTCTAACTTATTTTAAGAACAGATAGTGTGTTCATTCTGCTCTGTTGCAGTTTGAGCTGTGAAATTAAATAAAAAGGTAATTAAACACTTTTCATTCCCACTAGGATGTTTGTTCCAACAGAAGGTTGGTTTTCTCTCATAGTCTGCTTTATTTGGCAGCTGTGAAAGCTCACCAGAACTCTGGTCCAAACCCAGTGACAGATCTCTGGTCTGCTGGGAAGCGATCCCTGGTGCAGTTCAGATCAGTGTGAACGCAGATGGGTTGTTAGGCAACAAAGAGTGCAAAAAATAAACATGAAACAACGACAAAGAAAGTAAGATATGGGGGCACTTTACAATTTTCATCATCGTGTTGGGTACAGGCATTGGAACCATGATAGTAAGAGTAAAATCTATATTTTCCAATTTCTTTCTGTCTCTTTTGTTTTCCCCGCTGGTGTAACTTTATGGGTTTTTAAGTGCAGGTAAAACCAAACCGAATGCAACAAACAGGGAGACAGCTGGTTCCACATGCAGCAGGATTATAGGTTCAGACACAAAAGTCCACAAAGCTAAATCAGAGTCAGTCAGAATAATGGGGGCATCCAAGAAGAGAGTAGAGTTGTCAGAGTCCAGGTGAGGGTCAGGACAGGCAGCAAAGCAATCAGATGAAGCAGGTTAAGAAAGTAGAAGATCATATCTAGAATGAAATGCTCGGTAGTGCAGGTAGAGTGGTACAAACAATACTTTGCACTGAGTGAGAATCTGTGCAGCGCTTTAGTGTTCTGTGGGTGATTGGAAAATTAATCAGCTGAGTGACATCTAGGGAGTGTGTGCTGGGGTTGCTGGGAGATGTAGTGTCTTCAGTACTAGCGCTAGTGGAGAGGGGGAGATGGAGCTCTGACTCCTCACTACTTGAACATTTTCTGCATTCTTTGTTTCTCTGAAACTCTCAAAGACAAAATAGTAAGCAAAACATTTGCTATTGGGACCTTCAACCCAAACTTTGGAATAAGGTTGGGTTGAAAAAATCAATTTAAGCTTCAAAGATCAATAATCAATTCACAAAAGATATAGATCGATTTAGGACATAAGGCTTAAGTCCACTAGCTTGACTTATATATATGCATGTGTCAATCTACGGGTGGACTGACATATAGACGAATGGAGGAATTGATGAATACACGGATGAAGGTAAAGACTGATAAATGGATGGATTAATGTATAGATTGATGGAGTAATGTATGGAGGAACAGATGGGTTCATTGATGTTTTGGATCTTGAACAAAGAACTAAAGCTCCATCATGAAGCTGTTTTTTTTTTAACTAAATTAATTTGGAGACGTCTTACATTGGACAGGCTACAGGTACGCATATTAAAACCATTTTAACAGCACCATCTCATCACCAGTTTATCTGATCTGTCTGTTTATTGCTTGTGTGTCAGACATTCATGAGCACACATGTACAGCAGCTATCTGACTGCTGATCCAGCTCAGGATTACATCTATCCGCCCGCTCCGTGCAGATGTAAGTGGATCTGTCAGGGAAAGATGGATGACCAGGGGCTGTGCTGCCTCCCTCAACATCTTCTCAAATCGTCCCAATTCTCCATCCATACGAGCCTCCACATCTCCTCCATCTGTCAGAGCAAAATATTTTGAGTGCAGCGATGCAGGATGCTCAAGGTCGTTACATTTCTTGATTACAGTCAGAATCTGCTCCTCTTCCTCGCCGGTCACTTTAGAGCAGCATCATGGTTCAAACTCCACTTCAACGCTGTTCCTCCATCATCATTTATCTCAGTCGGAGGCTCTGAGCGGTCCGCTCGGCACGAGCCGGGCACTGACAAGCTCCTCTGTGGGGCGGGGGCACCGCGTTCATTTCCTGTTAATGTCAAATCCATCGTCCACAAGGCGAGAGGCCGGCTGCTCAGGACCAGCTGAAAGGACAGACGACAGGCGGGGAGAGCAGTGGGCGGAGTCACAGGAGATGGTTTTAGCTGACCCTCCACCCACGGGATGACCCCCAAACCCCATCAGCTGATCAACCACAGTCATGTATATAGTCAAAGCGCTCCATCCATCAAAATGTCATCTATACGTTCATCTCTTATTCATCCATAGATTCATCATTTATAATCCATTTCTATGCATCCTTCATCTATTGTCTTTTCTTCTGAGTCTATTTCTCATTATTCATTTATCCATGACTCCATCCCTCTATTTATTCTTTCAGTTCATTATTGTAAAGTTTTCTTTAGGAGAAGGTTCTAGAAAATTTAGCAAACAGAAATGTCTCCTCCAATCGACTGCCTGATTGATTGATGACCATTATGATGGGCCTCCTCTTCGTCGGAGCTTCACTCTCGGTCCTGACTGTTTAGTTCAACAAGCTCAGAATGTCAAATTAATTGCTAATTAGTTCCTTATAGTAAAGTTACACCATGTTAAATAAATGTGGATCAAATTTGAGACAGTGGGTAAATTTGGTGTTTTTTTTTCTTGAAAACCTGTTATTTCTTTGCATCTTAAAATAATATTGCTATAAGTAAACACTTAACAAATAATGTAACAAATAATTATTGATATTATCTAAATCTCATTAAAAAATATAGCAGTTTTCTGTGGATTTCATCAAGGGTTTTAAAACATCTTAATTAAAATTCTAGTATTCTAGAGTCGACGTGTAATGATGCTTCTGATTGAAAATGGGTGACAGGCTCCCCCTGCTGGCCACACTAAAAACAGCAATTTGTGCTCAAAAGATGAAATAAAAAAAATAAAATGGTAAACTTTTTAACTTTTGTAGCAATTTTGAGTGAAATTGTCACTTTATTGCTTAAAATGACGAAAGATCCAATAATCAAAAAAGGAAAAAAGAGTGAATCTTAACAGTGTATGTTTTATTCATTAAGGTAAAAGAGAAGACAGACGGTGCTGCTTAATACACAAAGGCAGACAGAAAACGATGTTTGAGTTTAGAATGAATATCATATTGAATTAGATCTGTAATTGTGTTATTGTTTCAGATTAAAACTGGACTAAAAGACAGATCAGATGCAGATTCGAAGCAGCTCCTCTGAAGTCACATTTTCAGCTCTACTGGAGCTCAGACGAGACCGGACGGACGACACAGAAGACAAACAGTAAAGACGACAGACAATTAAACAAACACTTTGAGCAGATCAGGTACAAAAGCTGCAGACCACCTGTGGTCACATGATCACACGAAGAAGAACATCAGAACTTCCTGTCAGTAGTTTTTCAGAGTAAAGTGTTAAATATTATTTGAATCACACTCAAGGGCAGAATCTTATTTTAGTGAAACTAGTTTCCACAACAGCCTTTATGAGCAGAGAGCGCCCGCCGCTGGTCATTGGATGCTGTTATTGTCCTGCAGACTCTATTTGGTGCTCTTCAGTGCCAACTGAGAGAAACAAAAAAGAAAGACTAACTGTTATTAAAGACACTCAAAGGTCAGAGGTCTTCATGGTGGACGGGGCGTCACCTTGTGAGCCGTGTCGGCGAGCTGCTGAGCTTTTTGCATCAGCTTCACAGTGCGGTCTTCAGCACGGGTCAGTCTGCCTCCACGCTCCCCCAGAGCTACCGTCATCCTGTGGACTACGTTACCCATGGTTCTTTGTGCTCCACGAGACCCTGTCTGACCTTTGTCTACAGAAGGGAGAAAGAAAGATTCAAAGACGGGAATTTCTCTTTACGGTTCTGGTCATAATGATGAGACATATTACTACAAGAACACGAAAAATCTGACTTTAGATGAGGTATTAAAGACCCACTCTGGTGAAAATTGTGTTTTTATCATGTTTTTGTGGTACTTTTCTGATGATGGAGGACATAAATGAAGAAAATTACGCTTAAAACTGAATTTCTAAATATTGTCTTGTCCTGGAAAAGAAACATTTTTCCAAAATTTTGGCTAAAAATGCCATAATCATAATTAAAAGAACACTGGAAACACTTTTAAGTTGGACTTTATGAATGAAAGTGAAGAAAATATTCCAACTGCACACAGAAATACACCTCCACCCTTGTTTGTGTTTGTTGCAGGCGGAGACGCAGCAGTCTGGCGTATCTCCCATCCATTACACTGCCAATGTCAGCAGGTTCAACTGATCTGTGGACCCCAAAAGACTGCCCATTGTGTGGAGCTCCGCGAGGCGAACAAAGGGAGCTCTCAGCTGACGGCCACATCACACAGAGAGCTTTCTGCTGCACCCAGAGGTGCAGCTCGGAGAGGACAATGGACAAGCAGACAGCGGGGGAAATGACTAACAGCCATCGCTCACCCCAGCATCCTCTCGGGCCAGCCGCTTCATCCATCATCTCGATGCTGGGGAGGCTGCTCCATACGAGCCAAGAAGAGCTGCTACCTAACCTTTACAGTACATTTGACAGATACTTTTACCCATAGAGAAGCTTCCAGCACCAAGATCAGATCTGAATCCAACAGCTGGATCAGATGGTGGATTCAGACTTAAGCGTTGCCTCTTCTATAAGCGAAAAGGTCCATCAGAGATAAAGAAAGCTTGATCTCAGTGACCTCACAGTTCTGATCCAAACATTAAACCATTAAACTAGGGGTGTCAATCTCAAGGGGCAAAAATCCAAAACACTCCTTCAGTCGCGGGCGAACAGGATAAACATTTATTGAACACTCCCCTCAAAAAAGTTTTTTTTGAACTCTAAAAACATAACTTTTTGACAATGATGAACTATATATATATATTTAATTACCTGCAATAATGCTGGTGTAAATGCTGTAAGCTGATTTGGCCGCTGAAGATGCTAGTGCTGATAGATGAAGATACTGAAATTGATCGTTAAAAATGTTGAAGCTGATAGCCAGCTAAAATATTAGCTAAATTCTAAATGACCCTAAAAAAAACTAAAAAGAATCGCTTAGGTTAGCCAAAACAGATAGAATGTTGCTAAAAAAAATAGCTAAACTCCAAAATAGCCTAAAAAATGAAAAAATGCCTAAATTAGCAAAAACAGCTTGCATGTAGCGGAAATATTAGCTAAAATCCAAAATAGCCCAAATAAATCTTAGTAAACACCAAAATAGTCCAAAAAGCTAACATAATGTTAAAACTGCAACTTTTGAACATAATTATGAATCACAAAAAGGCAGGAATTTTATTCCAGAATAAATCAATTTAAACCTTAAATCACTTTCAATATTTTACTCTCTGTAAAAATATATTTTGTCACAATTATTCAAGTTAGAAATAAACGGGCCATTGATAACAATAAAATAAAATGATGTGGAGGGCCGGATAGAATTACCTTGAGGGCCGGATCTGGCCCCCGGGCCTTGACTTTGACACACTGAGCTTTGTTATCTTACCTGGGCGAGGTGGACCTTTCCGTCTTGCAACCATCAGCTTCCTCACTCGACTCAGGAAAGCTTTGCAGCGATAGATGACCAGATTCATGGTGCTGGCATCTGAAACAAAAACCCGTTTCAAACTGGACTCAAAAGCACGTGGTCACCACGGTTCAATCAACCCCAGAACTACCTCGGGTCAGCTTGGACTGGCAGTTGATGAACTCAGTCTTCCTGGGGGGGGCGATGCTTTTCCGTCTGACCTGCAGGGTTCTGGGTGCTGCGGGTTCTTTGGGGACACCGGTCGGTTCAATCTGGTTCGGTGTTTTCTGTTGGCTGGCCTTTAGCTTCCTGAGGTTCACCAGGCTTCCTGCTTTGCTCTCCCAGTGAGTCTGGCAGGCGCGGTACAGGACCTGGATGAAGATACACTTCTCGGGAGATGAGCTGGCCACCCACTGGTCCACAGCGTTGTCAAACACCAGGTCAAACTCTGGGGTGTCCTGAGAAAGAACCATAAAGAACTAAAGATCATCCAGGATGATTAATTGATAGTGTAGTGGTCATCAGAGCGTATTACCTTGTTAGGATTGATGCCATTGACCTGTTTGAGCTGCTCCACCGTCCACTGAGATCTTCTGGTGAAGGAGGGGGAGCCAGAAAACTGCTTCACTTTGGTGATGAGCAGCTGGTGGGGGGAGGTGTTGGTCACTTTGAGAAAAGAAAGCATTCAGAAAATATTGTGAAAGAGACCAAGCAGGAATCATCCATCCATCCGTCCATCCGAACCCGCTGAATCCCTTTCGGGGTGATGGGGTGCTGGAGCCTATCCTACCCACTGCTAAGTGAAGGTGGTGTACTCCTGGAACAAGTTGTGACCTAGTGACAAATCAGAATTTCTTGGTGACTGTTTCCCCACTCTCAAGGCTTTAATGGTGCTCAGTTGAACCAGTGAGCTAAATCCTAATGATACAGAAGCCAAATAACACCTGAGTCCTTATCTCTGCTACATAGGTAAGAAAATGTTGCTCATTTTGTAAGTTCTCATCAGATTCAAGCCAAGACCAGGTCTTAGAGAGTAAAATTAAAGTTTAGAATTAGGTTCAACAACCAACCCCTAGTGGTTAATATGAGTACTGCAGAGTTTTCATGTTAGGGCAGCTCTCAAACAGGAAGTAGAATGGTTTTTCTTTGAGGTTTTTACATATTTAGAAGACTTTTAGCAGAAAGTGGGTTGAGTTGAGAAAGCAACTAAGGGGTAGAAGGAAAACGCTTTCAAAATAAAACAAAAACTGACCCATGAACTCCCAAAAGAAACAAAACCAGAAATATACTCGGGAATCTAAAGAGTATAAAACCAACAAGCTTTGAACATGTTTAAAAACTTTGTGATACAACCAGACATGCCTGAAACAACAGGACGTCAGTTTGAGCTGCTGGATGATTGCTCCTCTCATTACCTGACACACAGATGAAGGTTGTGTATTCCTCTCTGGAGGAGGTGGGCAGGAAGGATCTCCTCTTCTTCTGTCTCCTCTGCACCTCCAGTGCAACCAGCAGACGCTCATTTTGAGGGAGGAAGAGCTGCTTGTTGATTTCTGAATCGACGTTCATCGTCGTCCTGAAACCTGCACAGGTGGGCGGTTTGAGACTGGAGCCAAATAAAGACCAGGCAGCTAGCAAGTTTAAAGACCCATTCCAGTCATTTTGAGTGTTCTCAGTGGTATTTTGATTATAATTTTGTCGTTTTTGGCTAAAATACAAAGAAAAAGAAAAAAATGTGTTGTTTTCTAGGACAGTTTCTGCAGTAATTCATCCGAAATTCACCTTTTGGGTGAGATTCTTGGTCAAAAAATAGAGAATAATAAAATTTAATGAATATAAAAACACCTAAAAATCCTTCATCTGATACTTTCATTTTCATTTATTCTATAAATTTTCTGAAAATTCCTATAAAGTTTTCCGAAATCAGTCAGCATCATTCTCAGAGAGGAACTCAGAGAAATCTGTGATTTACTTTGTCCTAAAATGTTGACTAAACTGCAAAAATAAGAACTTACCTGATCATTTTAAAGCAGAATTATATTTCAAAAAGGTGTTATCGTAAACATTTTTGGTTCAAATTTAAGCTTTTTGGGTGCCTTTCCCGATAGACTTAATTAGGAAACTAATAAAAGCAAATTCGAATAAAAAAAAAATATTAATTTTAAATAGTGGTGGAAAAACTGTTGGAGCAACAGGATAAAAAAAATTACAATTTAATCAAATTTATTTGATTAATCTTAACTTTCTTAAGTCTCTGAAACTCCTGTCATTTACTCACAGGAGCCCCAGTATCTCCAAAAAACAATATTTTTAGGAGAAACATTATATTGATTCCAGCAGCTTTTCTTTTGATTGCATTATAATGCAAACTTATTAAAATACCATAAGCTTCTGTTTTTTAACATTATTTTAAGGACATGATGTGAACTTTTTTCAAAAAAAATTGCTAAATTTTTTGTTTTGCAAATTTTTTTTCTTAGAAATAATAATGAAAAAGGGTTCATGTGTTTAAAAATATAATTTTGGTATTGAAACCAGACAATGTTTTGTACATTGTTGTTATTTTATGTCATTTTTATGTGCTCATAGCTGAGGAGATTCTTAGTCTTGTGTTCCCAAACCTGCTGGTAAAAAGTTGAACCCACCTGCTCTGGTCCGCTTCTCCATCCAATCGCAGGTCTGATGGAATCTATTTTAGGATCTCCATCACGTCAGTCCAGGTTTAAAGCTCTATCCAAAAAAAACTAAATCTGAAAGGATTCAGCCATGACTTTATATCCGGCACACCGGACGGCGTGCCTCGCCTTTGGGCTCAAATCCTCCCATCCTCCCCATTTCAGGAGGCTGACAGACACGTGGTGAAGCTGAAGAACAGCAGCTGTCTGTCTGTCAGGCTGAGGTCTCTGTGCTCAGATGAATGTCCACACAAGGAGGTGCCCATATAATCGCAGTAATTATTTGGGTTTCATCCCCTGAAGGAAGAACCAGGAACAAAGGAGAACATTCATAAACACTACAGAACAATCAAACAACAAACTGAACTCGACATTAAAGGACACCAAACTGTCTGGGTGAAGCTAATGATGGAGATGAAAGGAGCTGAGGACATCTAGTGACTCCAGACCTACACAGCAAAAGCTGAATCTTAAGAAAGTAAAAGGAGCCTGTTTCCAGAAAAAATATTTTTTTCTGTCTTGTAAGAAAAAAATTATCTTATTAACAAAGTTTTTCCAGTTTAAAAATAATCTTGCCAATAAAGTTTTTAATTAAAAAAAATGTTTTATCAGAGATTTTAATAGAAAAATAATCTTATCAATAAAGTTTTTCAATAAAATATTAATCTTCTCCATAAAGTTTTTCAATAGAAAAATAATCTTATGAATAAAGTATTTCAATTGAAAAATCCTCTTTTTAATACGTTTTTTTTATAGAAAATTAATCTTCACTATAAAGTTTTTTGAAAGAAAAATAATCTTATAAACTTTTTGATGGAAAAGCACTTTCAATAAAGTTTTTCAAAAAAAATTGTATTAAAAGAGTTCTTCAAGTTTTTCAATAGAAAACTATTTTGAATAATTTTTCAATAGAAAAATAATCCTATAAATAACATTTTAAAATAGAAAAATAACCTTTCCAATAAAATATTTTTCCATTGAAAAATAATCTTATCAGTAGAATTTTTAAATATAAAAATAAGGTTCTTTTCAATAAAGTTTTTTTAATAGAAAAGTAATCTTCCCATCAATAAATGCTTAAATAGAATAATAATCTTATCATAAATTTTTTAATAGAAAAATAATTTTGTCAATAACGTTTTTAATTAAAAACATGGTTTTATTAAAATAGATTTTAATAGAAAAGTAATATTATCAATAAAGTTTTTAAATAAAATATTAATCTTATCAATAAAGTTTGTCAATAGAAAAATAATCTTATAAATAAATTATTTGAAATAGAAACATCCTCTTTTTAATACGTTTTTGACAGAAAATTAATCTTTACAATAAAGTTTTTTGAAAGAAAAATAATCTTATAAAACTTTTTGATAGAAAAATACTTTCAATAAAGTTTTTCAAAAAAAAATCTTATAGATAAAATTTTAAAATAGAATAATAATATTTCCAATAACGTTTTTCCATTGAAAAATAATCTTATCAGTAGAATTTTTAAATATAAAAATAATGTTCTTATCAATAAAGTTTTTTAATAGAAAAGTAATCTTCCTATCAATAAATGCCTAAATAGAAAAAAAATCTTATCATTATATTTTTCAATAAAAAAATAATCTTATCAATAAAGTTTTTCAATTGAAAAATGATCTTAGTTTGATCAAACGTATCTTAGTGACTAGAATTCTTTTCTTAAAATAAGAGTTTTTGGTATGACAATGTTGGTACTCCACTGGGAAACTTATTTGCTTTTTTAAAGAAAATACTAAAAACTTTACTAATGTTTTACTTACTTCTAGAGTGTCTGTCTTTGCAGTACAAACACAACAGGAAACCCTAAAACCAAATCAGAATTTTCCATGAAAATTCTGAGCAAAAACACATTTTAAAACGAGGAGCGTGAGCTGTTTGTGTTTTTACCAGTTTATGTGCCACAATATCTGCAAATGCTTCCTTATTTGTACACAAACATGACAGAAGAAAGCACAGATAATCACAAATAACATCAACAACAAATGATAGTTCACAGATTTCTATTGTTTTTATACAAACATCATCAAACGTGAACCAGACTGACCGACAATTTAAACCTTTACAATGACAGGAGAGAGTCAAAGAAACACAAAAGAGATCAATGTTTTAGGGTAAATAAATAAATAAATTTACAGATTAGAGTCTGTTTGTCATTTTTACCTGAAACAACCATGTGCTGGAAACGAATAAAGAGGCAGACCGGTTGGATGATGAGGGGAAGTTCTTTTCTGAATTGAGTATAAAAAGTCCAGCTGGAGATCGGCTTTTATCAAAGCAGAAACTGTGAAGTACCTTCTGTTTGAACCCGTGTGTCGTGTCACCGCCAAGGGGAGATGCTTTGACTTCCGGTTTGAAGCTCAGCTAAAAAAGAAAGTGGCTGCAGGCGAGTCAGTTCACCACTTTGCTCCAAATATTTTTTTTAATTTACATCTGTGGTTTAATAAAATATGCGCAACATTTTATGAACCTGTCCGGGATGATCCACATCTTTGCCAAACAGTGGCTGGGATAGGCTCCAGCAACCTAGTGACCCCAAAAGGGATGAATTTTATCATCCACATTGTTTTTATTTTATGTTTAAAATAAAATATGAGCTTAAATGGAGGGGTTTTAACAGTCAGCGCAGCTGCTTTTAAAAAACATCAGTACATCTCGTACAGTGTGACGTCACAATAATGGTACAGCCCAAACATTATTTCTGTTTTCTGATTCTTTCAGTTGTAAAACTGTTCCAAACAAACTGGACTCGGTGGAGGGGAATCTGAAAGTGTTGAGTAGGAATCATGTGACCTGCAGAAGCGGAAGAAATCTGGTTTCTGGTTCATATGAAGCTAATCTCTACTTGTATGAAGGTATATAGATATTTTTCTTTAAAAATGATTCCTTGATGTCACGAAGAAGAACGTCTAATCCTCATCATTTATTCAAAGGTACAAAAACACCACCTAGACGTGGAGATGATCAGGATCCAGTCTGTGGATTGTCTAGACAATGTACAATCACAAAGGTCAACAGACAAACCCAAATTGTGACCTGGACCCCAGGGATTCTGGGCTGGAATCCAGTTGTTTGGATGATTGAAGCCGGGTCTCCTCACTGGTGGCTTTAGCGGGTCACACTCCGTCATTTCAGCCGGTGCTTTTAGTGTTTTCATGACAATCTGGCGCCAGATAAAACGGAGACAAAGTCTTTGATCCGATCCTGGCTGTCCTTGATAGATCTGCTGGAGAACATCAGTGGGTTTTTGGTTGGACAGCTAACCCTGTGAGAATCTGCCACACACCTTTCACTTCCCTTCCCTTCAGACATTAAAACGGAGCTCACCTGTGCAGCTATGAGGCATCCTGGTGGTCTTCTACAGGTTCGGGTAGCTCTTGAGGTCTGTACATGAAGGTGAGCAGGAACAAAGCCACGTCGTACGAGCACCAATAGGCTGTGTGGGACGTCACTGCCGACCAATAGCGGTTCTCCACCAGACCCTCCCGCAGCTCAAAGTCGATGCGTCTCTCCAGCTCCACTGCAACACAAAAACATATTTAAAACAGAGATTTCATCTTAATTGGTCTTAAAAATCAGACTTAATTTTTAGATGTTAACATTCTTGTCACATGCTGCTCTATAGGAGTTCATGACTTACAGGAGCTGTTGTCCACGGCAACTGAAGCAGACCGAGGAATGCTGGGCTCACCCTCCTCCACCACCTCATCCTCTCCATGCTTCTCTGTTTCCCCACTCTCAACCACCACCTCCCCATCATCTGCTGATACCAGGTTCTCCACTTCAGAGACTCCTCCCTCCGAGTCTGATGGCTCCTCCTCCACACCCCCAACCTGGCCGCTGGAGCGGGAAAAGCGGGAAAACAGGATTCCTCCGATCCCTTTTCCGATACTGGCAGCACCTGGGAAAGAAATTAGGAGGACATCATGTTATGTAACTGTCCCAAAAAAAGACAAAAATATTTGGAGATAAAATAGTCTCACTGGATTTTTTTGTGCATATTTCTTGATTTGTAACTCATAAAATATGTTTTATGTGTAACTATGTGTACTAGAATTTCTGCATCTAATACAGACATGTACAAGTTACAATTACAGCAACTTTAAACTAACTACACATACAAATCTTTAAAAAGTACGCACCAGTCGCCTAACACACAAATCTCTTTCACATCTCCAAGTTTGTTTGTAGAAATACATTTAAATGCTGCTAGAATTCTGAGTTGTCTTATCTTAATTATTGAGGCATATGTGTTTACTAAGAAAGGGGGAAATATCAAGTTTTTGGCAGATATTATTTACTATCTAAATTCAAAGCGTCTGATAAGAAAACTCAGAAGACCCAGCATTCTAGCAGCATTTAAACGCATCATTTACACATGAAACTTGGAGACATGAAGAGAGTCTTGCATCTGATTTGTGGTAAATGTAGTTCTGTGTGTGTGTATTAGGCGATTGGTGCGCACTTTTTAAAGATTTGTATGTGTAGTTAGTTTTAAGATGTTGTAATCTTAAGTTGTGCATCCGTAAATTGTTTTTTTTTTGTACATGTGAATACAAAATTGCAAGTCTGTACAGTTACACACACAATTTACTGTATCAATTACAAATCAAGAATTGCGCACAGACAAATGAGAAAGTTAACCCAGTGAGACTATTTTCTCTCCATAGTTTCAATCTGTTCACACTGCAAATCAACTTCGACAAACACAAGAGAGCAGAAAGGAAGGATTTCAAGGAAAGAGAAAACTTAAGGCACTAATCAGGAAAGAATTCTTCAGACTTCTTCGGTTAACTCCGGATCTTACCGGTTTAGCCTGAAGGACAGCTCTCACTGTGACCTGCAGATGGACCTAAATCACTCTGTGTGAGAAATGTAGAGCAGAATCTGGGTATCCAGGCCTAAAATATTTAAACTCCTCCGAGTCTGAAAATTGTGTACATATTGCATTTAGGTTTCCTTGTTTGTGGAGGAACACTTAGTTCTGGTGTTTATACTAGAGTAACCAGTTCTGTATGGCAGAAACGTGGTGGTGAAACCAAGATTCCCTAATATTTTCACCTGGTAACCAGATCTTTAGTTTAAGCTCATTCACACTGGCGGAACTGATCTGTACATGTGAGGCTTGTGCACTTAACTCTGTCTTTTTGGTGATATTTTGGTCATTTTCTGTTTTAAGTTGTCCTCGAGTCACAATCACTCCAGGTTTATGATCATCTACATGTGTCTGTTAATTGTCCTCTGCATAAATAAGGGCTTTCAATTTGTCATTGCCATGAATTTTTTGTTGCTCCCTACTTTTGTCAGGCTTACGTTTGTTTATTAACCCTGTGAAGCCCACAGACGTCATAGAAAATTCAAATTTGTTGGAATTAAGACGTTTTCTTAAAGCTGTTGATCCTGAAATCCACAACAGTGTTAGTTTAAGATACAAAAATATTGATTTGAGTGTTTAGGAAAAATTAACCTTATTTACCCAATGTCTCAAATTTGATCCACATATTTTTGGTGTAATTGTATTATTAATAAGTAATTGTATTCTTTGAATACAAGAAAGTATAAATTAAAAAAAAGAATATCAATATATCAGTTATTCTCACCGTAAAGTTGTAAAAATTAGCTAAACTTTTTCCCGCCAAAAGTGTTTTTGAGATTTCATGGAAGCAGCCATTTTGAAAAGAGAGCTTCTACTGCCCCCTAGTGGAACGATGGTGTATTACAGGACAAGATGCATGGAACACGTTATACAAAATTAGTTTTTTTTAAGGAAAGTTTGGATCCTGCTAAAAAAATAGGGGTCTCGGAAATGCGTGTATCAAATATGATACAAATGTTTATGTAGGTTTAAATGTTTGATGGAAACCCCTCTCTCCTGTGTGGAGCAGGAACCAGGAAAAGTCTTTTATGGACAGATGTTTCTAGTATCCTGGCTCTCAATACTCTAGAACCTTCAGAATCACACTGTGAAGCCTCATAATCAACATACTATATGTTTGTTCTGTAGTAACATTTCTAAGGATTTTCTTTATTATATTTGAGATAAAATAGAACTTTGACAAAAAAATCTTCACTCAGTTGATAAAACCCAGTGCTGTGCAGTCTCAGAAATGTCAATACCCCACCGGGCCAATGTGTTGTTATTGATCGTTTTTACTCTTTGATGCTGACCCGGTTAAGAGTCAGCAGAACCAGCAGCTCTCCCTGCTTCTGTCAGCATCAGCAAACTGTGAGTGATGGACTAAGCAAACGCTTCCATCACTGCAGGTCTTTTTCTCTGTTTCATCTGTCACCTGCATGCACCACAAACACACCCACCTACCTTTGCCTCACCTGTGTCTCACTCAGGGGGAACCTGCATGTTCACAGAGGGATGACACTTTCATTTCCTCTGTGAGAGTGCTTCGAAATGGAAAATAAGTGAAGCCAATGCACTTCAGAAAGTAACCACTAGGTGGCTCAAAAACAAAATGGAGCACCTCTCCTATCACTTCAATGCAAAACTATTTCACAGTTTTTTCATCTTTTGGTCAAATGTTTTATTGAACAACTGTTTAAGGTGTGTATTTTTTCACTATTATTGATTTTAAAGTATTTGATGCCAACAGATGATATCCCTCAATCTTTACTGAGCCTTTGATGCTTACCCATGATGCTGGCCTTGCCCAGACTGGTGATGGACTCTCCGTAGGGTCGTCTGGTTTGGGGCGGGGAGGTGCACGGGCTGGTGAGGATTTCTGATTCTGAGACAAAGCTGGTGTCCTTCGTCAAGTTCAGACGAGTGGGTCGGATCTGGTCGTAAAGACTCGGGCTTGTGGTGTTGTACCTGCACGTCATGTGACATGGACCTTTGGTCACTGACGGAGACAGTTAAACATCAATGCCTGGTGTAAACTTAGCTCGACTTGACTTACCAGTCGATCTGAACAGGAGAAATGTTGCTGTAATGCTTCAGGATGAGTGGCTCCAGTCTGTATGCCTATAATAGACACAAATGCCTGATTATCTAAAAGCATCTGTTGTTTCTGAGTGCTTCACAGACTCGTTGCTTACCACAGGGTCTGTGGGGTGGAACAGGTTGAAGAGGCGTTTACAGATAGATGTGGAGAGGATGTGATCCTGCATGGTGTTGTTTCCAGGCCGGATCCCGCGAAGTGCCAAAAAAACAGCCAAAGGAGAGCCCATGCAGAAGAAGTTTTCCACCTTACACATAAAAGAAGATTTAAGTCACCATGAGTGTGTTAGAAACCTAATTTGACAAAAAAAAGTTGACTTTGACAGAGGAACAATGGAGTGATGAGAGAACATCCATCTTAGAAAAATTCATCTTGCTGTTTGTGTGTATCCTCAGATCACAGCAAAACAGCTGGATGATCCAAAAGAGTCTGAAAAGACTCAAGTTTAATCATACAGTGTCTACTGTATATCTCTGTTTTTGTCAGTTCAAGAGTTAATTTGTCCACAAAACCCTAAAAGCCAGAATAACTTCCTCCCTTGTGATGGTAAAACTGGCTTTGCTGTCTAATCTGATGTGACTCAGCACTGGGTTTGTAGCAGCAATCTTGTAAAGAACACTTAATGGGCTGAACAGTACCTTGAATTTTAAGGCCGGCACTGCAACAGAGGACGGGGTCTGGAGACCTCGGAACTGATCTTCCAAGTCCCTCAACCTGACAGGCAGAATACATGATGAGATACTTCATAAAACTCTGGATGGATGGATGGATGGATGGATAGATGGATAGATAGATGAAGGTATAAAGGATGGATAGGTAGATGGATGGATGATAGAGGTATAAATGGTGGATGAACAGATGTAGGTATAAAAGATGGATAGAAGGATGGATGTAGGCATAAAGGATGGATGGATGGCTGGCTGGCTGGATGGACGGATGGAAGAACATAAGGATGGATGGTTGGATAGATGTAAGTATGTATTAATTAATGGAAAAATAGATGTAGGTGTAAAGGGTGGTTGGATGAATATATTTATAGATATAGAGTGATAGATTGTGGAATGGTCGAACATATAAATAGCTGGATAAAGGGATGCACGTGTGTAAAGGTTTTCCTCACTTGAACAGAAATAAAGAAAACTTAGAATTTTTACCTTTGAGAAAATAATCAATAAAAAGAATTATGATAAATTTTACAGCTTGAAATAAAACCTTCGATAATAGATGTGGACTTGAACTCCTAACTTTCTCCATTCCTTACCTGAGACGTAGGAGCCCGATCTGCTCCTGAAGGTGGCGCTCCTCTTCACTAGGCCAGCGGATCTTCGCCTTCTCCGGATCCAGCATTTGTTGATGATGAAAGCGGACCGGGTCCCAGCCGGTCATGATGTCAAAAGTGATGACGCAGCCCAACGAGTGCGCTACGATGGACACTTTTCCGTTTTTCTCAAAGTCTGGATTCCGCGAGCAGAAGAGCGAATAGAGGCGGTTCAATTCCTGAGTCAGACCCCTGGTGATCTACAGACACATAAGAAAACTTTGTACACATTTGAACTTGAGACACATATTGAGAAGGTATTAAACTTGGACACAACTGATGTCTTAAATCTATCATTCACATGGTTTGACTGAACAACTCACAGTAGGTTGCAGTTAAACTTTAACTATCAGAGAATTTTGGAGATTAGGACCTAAGATTCAATTGTAACTGAAGTTTGCCAATGAGGTTCCAAAGCTTAAGTCTTGAAGCAACTTCTGGCTAAATGGGTTCTCATTTATCCAGATGACATGGTCTTCAAGTTGAATCGTCAGTCTGATGAAGCCACTTCCAGATGCCATGATTCAAATTCAAGAGTCAACCTGTAGCTTGATGGCTTTTTTTAAGGAACCTCAAGGCTCACCTCGTCTCTGTACAGAGGACTTGTGTAGTACATGATGTCCATGGCACTGCTGTTCAGCATGTCTCTGATCCCTCGTACTTTGTCAGGAGTGATAGAGTCCACTGTGTCTGAAGGAAAAGCACATTATTTTTCAAATTAACATTTCTACAAATATGCTAAGCTATTCTGAACAGTAGGAACGACTCAACACAAAGCTTTGATCGTCTACCCAACTGTACAAAGGCTAAAGCTACGTTCACACGCCCTTCACCATCATACGACTGCTTTCTATAAAAAATGTATGCAAACTCATAGACATGCACACATTGGGCTTCTGTGTTCAAAACTATTGCATATGTGCATTGCAACTCAAGTTTCTACGACCAGTTTCTACGACAAGTTTCTACAACCAGTTTCTACAACGAGTTTCTACGACCAGTTTCTACGACAAGTTTCTACGACCGGTTTCTTCGACCAGTTTCTATGACCAGTATCTATGACCAGTTTCTACGACAAGTTTCTACGACCAGTTTCTATGGCCAGTATCTATGACCAGTTTCTACGACAAGTTTCTACGACCGGTTTCTATGACCAGTTTCTACGACCAGTTTCTATGACCAGTTTCTACGACCGGTTTCTACTACCAGTTTCTACGACCGGTTTCTATGACCAGTTTCTATGACAAGTTTCTACGACCAGTATCTATGACCAGTTTCTATGACAAGTTTCTACGACCAGTATCTATGACCAGTTTCTATGACAAGTTTCTACGACCAGTTTCTATGACCAGTTTCTACGACCAGTTTCTATGACCAGTTTCTACGACCAGTTTCTACGACCAGTTTCTACGACCAGTTTCTATGACAAGTTTCTACGACCAGTTTCTATGACCAGTTTCTATGACCAGTTTCTACGACCAGTTTCTACGACCAGTTTCTATGACCAGTTTCTACGACCAGTTTCTACGACCAGTTTCTACGACCAGTTTCTACGACCAGTTTCTATGACAAGTTTCTACGACCAGTTTCTATGACCAGTTTCTATGACCAGTTTCTACGACCAGTTTCTACGACCAGTTTCTATGACCAGTTTCTACGACCAGTTTCTACGACCAGTTTCTACGACCAGTTTCTACGACCAGTTTCTATGACAAGTTTCTACGACCAGTTTCTATGACCAGTTTCTATGACCAGTTTCTACGACCAGTTTCTACGACCAGATTCTATGACCAGTTTCTACGACCAGTTTCTACGACCAGTTTCTACGACCAGTTTCTACGACCAGTTTCTATGACAAGTTTCTACGACCAGTTTCTATGACCAGTTTCTATGACCAGTTTCTACGACCAGTTTCTACGACCGGTTTCTACGACCAGTTTCTATGACCAGTTTCTACGACCAGTTTCTATGACCAGTTTCTATGACCAGTTTCTGGTTCTACGTACAAAACAAATGGCCACTGACTGCGCGTTGAAAGCTAAATCAGGTGGGACTTTAACCAATCAAGTACTCAGATTTGTTAGTGACGTATGAATGGTGTCCATTTGAATTCATGGAAATGCCAACCATTTGAAAATTGACTTTGGAGGAGATATTGATAGCTGCGGTTTGTGCCCGGGTGGAATCATAAAAACAATCTTTATCCAAAAGTATTTTTTGTTTGCTCCTAATCCACAATGATTTAATTAAATAAAGACTCAGAAATGCAAATTTTGCCTTATTTTTCTTTATATGTGTCCTCAATCATCACAAAAATGCCACAAGGAACAATTAAAAAACACGATTGGGTCTCAACAGTTCACTGAGGTACAGCTTACCCCCATCCAAAAACAGTTTTGACCTCCATTCCACAGGAAGGAACTCCACGTGCTCTGTGGTGCGATCAGGAAAATGTCTCTCCTCCATCTTTCTGGCTGCGTCTCTCATCCTGTCCATCACCCAACAAACCATCACTTCAGGACTGACCCAGAACTACGTCTCGACAACTCGTTCAGACACACAA
This sequence comes from Oryzias melastigma, assembly GCF_002922805.2. NCBI lineage: Eukaryota > Metazoa > Chordata > Actinopteri > Beloniformes > Adrianichthyidae > Oryzias > Oryzias melastigma. The sequence continues at coordinate 10,856,079 of NC_050535.1, forward strand.
ATCTCCTCACATGCTGGTGTTCCTGATGATGCGACCCTGGTCCATCTTCTGGCCAATGCCGTGCACCACAAAGACAATGTGGGTGGTTTCAGAGGGGGTTTCCTCAGGCACTGCTTCTTCAAAATATCCTCGACGGAGACGAGTCCCACTGCTGGAGGCTGTTGACAGCAACAGTGCTGAGCATTCAAGAAAAGGCATTTTCTCAGACAGCTCATGACGGACAGTTAAACAGCAGACGAAGCGGTTTCCTGAGATTTGTAAACAGAATAATTCCCACAGGAGCAGGACAAACCACAACAAAGTGTATTTGTATTACATCTACTGTCAATGTATTATTTTACACTGAAGCAAGAAAATCTTTACCCACAAGGTCAGGATGTCTTCAGTGAATATGAACAAGTTTATTTTCAAATAACCTATTTTTATCTTTACTAAAAAAAAAACTAAAAAAAAACATTTCTTTATCCTATGAGATACATTGCCACTTATGATAAAAACTCTTGGGAGAGATGGCAAAAAAAGTGAGTACCTTTAGAGAAACCCAGCTTTTGGGTGACGGTGCGGGCGATCTTGGAGGTGGTGGCATCACTGTACAGGTACACCTCATCCACGCTGTGCCAGTCCACGTGACTCCTGCTCAGCTTCAGACTGTAAACCGCTGGGAGAAGAGATGGTCTGAACATCTATTCCATCACTACATCCAAGACCATTGTTATTATGACGTGATTAGAAAATAAACCAAAAAAAAAAAATGTTTTCAGACAGACTTTAGAGGTTTACTTTTGGTGTAGATCTGGATTATTTATAGTGGTGGTCTTTTTGTAAATCAGGGAATTGCAACATTTGGTATTCTCCAACTGATCTTGAATTCAGGAATAGAAATTCAAAGTATCCTTAGTTAGTCACACACCTGGGAGTTCTATGATCTGGTTCATTTCCTGGGATAGTGTTGAACATTTTGTTGATTTAAGCCCCAATCTAAGCTTTAAGGACCCACTCCTATGAAAATTGTAAGATAGCGAGAGAGTGTAAACGAAGGAATGATGGGATATCATTGTAGGATTACTTCTAAGCTAAACAGTACCACCCACAACTCAGAGGCAAATTGTCATGAACTCCTGCTGCCCTGCAGAAAATATGTCTTAGGTAATGACAGGCTTTTTGAATTTGGCTAAAAACTGCATCATCATAATAAAAAGACAACTGGAAATAAAATAAAATTTATTTTACAATAAATATAAATATCGTTGGAGTGGGACTTTAATGCTGAGGGCCAACAGGTACCATAGTCTTATCTTTTTGTTTGAGTTGAATTGGTTGCAGATTTGAACCCACCATTTCCCAGTATCAGGGACAAACTTTCATCAGGCCAATGACAATGTTGTGACCTTGTGGTAGAGTGTCTGCCCTGAGACTAGAAGGTTGTAAGTTCAAATTCAAGTCGAGTCACACCAAAGACTCTAAAAACTGTTCAGCGGTTGAATTGGGGGATTATGCCACCAAATGGTTCTTGAGTCTGCAGGTCAGGAGTCCTCCAAGGGATGGATCCAATGTGGAGAACACATTTCACACACCCAGGTGTGTGACAGCTCATGACAGCTTAACTGTTCTTTTTTTGGGGCTTGTATTTGGTGAAAAACACATGAACTCCAGGTGGCTCGTCTGTGCTCCTGTTCTTGGCAGAGGACCATGCCTCTGGCTCATTTTGCGTCTCAGAGCGGAAGAGATTCCAGATTCCAGGTGGTTTATTTGTGCTCCTATTCTTGGAAGTGGACCTCGCCTCCGGTTTGTCTCGCGACTCACAGTGGGAGAGGTTCCAGGCGGCTCATCTGTGCTCCTGTTCTTGGCCGTGGACCTCGCCTCTGGCTTTTCTCGCGTCTCACAGTGGGAGAGATTCCAGGCGGCTCGTCTGTGCTCCTGTTCTTGGCTGTGGACTGCTCATTTTGCGTCTCACAGCGGGACACACTCCAGATTCCGGGTGGTTTATCTGTGCTCCTGTTCTTGGCAGTGGACCTTGCCTCCGGTTTGTCTCGCGACTCACAGTGGGGGAGGTTCCAGGCAGCTCGTCTGTGCTCCTATTCTTGGCCGTGGACCTCGCCTCTGGCTTGTCTCACGTCTCGGAGCGGGAGAGATTCCAGATTTCATGCAGCTCATCTGTGCTATTTTTGGCAGTGGACCTCGCCTCTGGCTCATCTCGTGTCTCAGAGCGGGACAGATTACAGGTAGCTGGTCTGTGCTCCTGTTCTTGGCTGTGGACCGCGACTCTTGCTCGTCCCCCACCCCAGTTGTCCCATCTCCATTTGGATGAAGCCTATCAACTATACTATTAAAACGTGTTGTTGTAGATGTTCATAAACTTATTATTCCTTAACAGTCCTGGTACATTATCTGTCCAGCCTGGGAGAGGATGCCTCCATTGAGACAACTGTATTGTGATGTTGGGCTATATAAATAAAACTGAATTGAACTCGCTTCAGATCTGCCCCATGTGAACCCATCCCATTGGTGGTTTGATCCCCCCCCCCATCCAACTCTTCATACAGTCACTGGGCGACACCCATCATCATCATCTTACCATCCTTGCTGTCCACTGTAGAGGGCGCTGTCTCCACTTCACTGACATCCTTCATCTGTTGCCCCCTGAAATGTGCCAGGTGCTCCATCTCGATGGGGTTACTGTCTTCCTCCTCTAGGGGGAGCCACGTTCCATCAACAAACCACTGTCCTCTCATCACGGGGATGCTCTCTTGCTCTGAGGAAACATGTTTAATGTGAGAGACACCGACAGGGGGGTAATAAAAGATAAACAGAACTATTTACTAAAATTAGAACCCCGATTCTGCTGCGATTCTGTATGAAATATGATAATACTCCAAAACTGTTTTCATTTATTGAAAATCATTAAATTAAAGGATTTGATGTAAAATCAGTGAAAACTAGATTTGTTTTTGGATTAAACATCATCTTCTAACAGACGCAGCTCGGTGTCGGTTCTGTCGGACGGGTGGTTCTGATGAGGATGAGGATGCTCACGGTTCCAGTAAACAGGGCAGCACTCCTTCTCCCGGATGTGGACCTCATACAGTCCTCCCCGGACGCAGACCGCCTCCGCCTTCACATCAATGGGACTTTTCACCTCCTCTGGTACCGGGTTCTGCTCCCCATCACCTCCCGGATCCAGTTGTTCTGTCAGTCTCCGGTAGAGACGCTCGATTTTTAAAGAGTCGGTTCCAGCGAACGGCTTCCAGGTTCGTTTGTCCTCCTTGTAGAACCAGCGGATCTCCTCCGGTCCCAGTTCCGTGACGATCTCCCCGCGGTGTCTGGAGCTGTTGGACAGAACCCGCCTCTCCGACAGGTTCCGCTCGGGGTCCGGGTAGACGGGTTCGATGTTCAGGAACGATGGGTCGGGATAATCCGGGCCGGGCAGGCCCAGCATCAAGCAGTCCTGGGACAGCGGCTCCGAGTCCGCCCTCCTGAGAGGGAGGTGTCCGTCCGAGCAGAGCCCAGAACCGAACACCTCTCCCGAACCGTGGTCGTCGTAGCCGGACACGAAGACGTCGTTGGCCATGTCCCACTCGCTGCTGCTGCCAGAACTCTGCTGCCGAACCGTCCTGGCTTCATTCATGCTGCAAAGACAGAACCGATCCAAACGTGGATGATGATCACTGAAAGTTCCGACCCGGCAGGGAGATAAACATCTGGTACCGACTGTGTGCCAGCATGTTCCGACACCTGCCAGCCCGGTTCTCTGACCCGGCGAGGATGGATGTGATGGAGAACCAGCCTTTTCGTCAAGTTCAATTAATTGAATGCTGCTTCCGCTCACTTTCAAAATAAAACAGGAAGTGGCTGTGGTTAAACTTGAAGCTTGCGACAAATAAAAGTATGGAAATAAACATTGGTAAATAAGGTGGAATTTTTTGGTAAATATGTAGATATGATTATGAATATGAAAAAAAAAACATTAAATAAAACCATTAAGATTGAATAACTGAGTTTATCTTACTTTGTTCTTTCAAATTTATTGACATTCATATTTTTATTACCACGTGTATTTACTTTTGCAAGACAAAAGTCGAAGCCATTCTGTGATATTGACTTGGAGGTACTAAATGTTGCTGTTCCTCAAATGACCACTGGAGGCTGGTAACAGAAGTGAGCAATTTTCATTGGTTCCCATGATAAGTTCACAATTTTTTATAATTTGTTGTCTTTTGCTTTTTTTATTTGTGAAAACAAGAAAGTGTGTTTGAATTTTATTTTTCTTTGTTGTTACTGCTGATTCATGTCTGTAAATGATTACAACTGAAAACATACAATAAAAATAAAGACTGAAAAAAAATCATTTTATTTTTTTTCAAATTCAATCAACCTTTTTTTTATTCTTTTTTTGAAAATTGTTGTTTGCCCTGGGTGTAAACTCTGGCCTTCATTTTGACTCTTCAGAATCCTATGGATGACATTCAAGCCTTAACTTTTCTTTCCCTATTTGAGTCAAACTAGGAAGCATCAAATAATGCAGTACCACTGAATACTGCTGGAAATTGATTGGAAAAAGAAGTAATTTTTCATCGACTACCACACACAGACAAAAAAAAAAAAAAAAAGCAAAAGCAAAATTTTCTTTGAGCTGTTGTTTTGTAAAGTTTGGTTATCAGGATAGTATCAATATAAATAGGGTTATTTCCTATACAAACATCAGGGATAACCAAATTTAAAGCTTTATTATTATTTGATCTAAATGTGTAAATGAATAAATAAGAAGGAAACATTTTTTTTACTTGTTCTCAGGAGAATATTATTATATTTTTTAAAGATTATGTGTATTAACTAAGGCAATAAGAAACAGAAAAAAATATGTTAATTGATTTTCTTCTTGGTGGAGTAATTCAGGCTAAAATCTCTCAATTTAAAATGTGAATATTAAAATAATTTTTAATCAAATAACCTTTTAGCTTTAGATTCTTTTGTGTTATAATTTACTTAAAAACAATTTTCATTCAATGTCTTTTTCCCTGCTAAACAGCTGACAGTTTATGTTAAATGTATCCAGGACATTCATGAAATGTTAATCGTATCTTCTAGCAGAATCTTTTCACAAAGAGAGTATATTTCAAATTAAAATGCAACAAAGGTATTCTTCAACCTTTAATTCGGTTTTGAAAATTACTATGTCCTTTGTAAATGTAAAATGTAAACAGTTTATTACTTATTACTTTACCTGTATAACAAATTTGTTTTGAGGGAAACTTATTTATGGAAATTAATTATTAAAAATAAAGCTATATTTTGCTGGGAAAGTTTTCCAACCACATAAAAGCATAAAGTTAACTTTAAGCATTTCATTATAATTACGTTTGTATTGCTTGTCCAGTTCTGCAGCTTCTAGAAAAAACGCGACTTTTCCAGCTTTCTGACCTACACAAGCCACCGTACAAGTGACAGCTTAGTTGGAGTTTTACAGTTCATGACGTCACGCAGGAGTTCGGCATGGCGGCGGTGTTCCTTGTCACCCTGTATGAATACTCTCCTCTCTTCTACATCGCCGTGGTGTCGCTCTGCTTCCTTATAACCGCCGCTATGGTTCTGGGATGGTAAGTGGACCGAGCGGAACCACCGAACCGCTGTCTTAAAGACTCCCAGAGCGACCCGCTCAGCTGTCACTCACGAACAGATGATGCAGGGAGGAAGTTGAGTCTGTTATGACTTTTCTGATACCAAATCAATATCCTGTTTTTAATACTTTCAAAATAAAATACGTTTGAATGTGTTTCATTATTAAATCTATTTTTTAAAGAATCAAATATATAGGCAAATAAATGGCGTAGTCATTCAAGCGGCATTGTCCTTAGAGATGCAAAACAGGTTGAACATTGGTGGGAATTGATTGATGCTTAAATTAAGCAAACTATTGTTTGTTTTATTCCATATTTAGAGGATAATTTACGTCTGATTGTTGTCTACAGAAAAACTGCATTAATAGACTTGCTTTTTATGACTGACTGCTGCATGTCTGATGGTTCTGTAGGTTCGGGGTTGATGTCCCGGTCATCCTCCGCAGCTCTGACGACGGAGAGTCCATCACCCCAACACCAGAGAAACACATGGTCCAGGTGACTAACCCTTTTGCTCTGGATCTGGGCTCTGGTTCCGGATGTGTGTCAGGTGAGAGACAAAAAACAAAAAACAAAATACACAATAGGCTGACACTTTCGCCCATGACTCAACACTTCCTGTGTGAGATTTCTCAAAATTTGTCCCTACTTTCACTGTGTTCACTTATAGGTGGTGTGGCTCTGAAACCCGGTTGCCTGGAGCCGTGCATCCTGAGCTGCTTCTGGGGCTGTGAGATCCGGGCCCTGCAGGGAGCGCTGCAGACCCATCAGAGCCACCAGCGTTTCAGCAGCAGCCTCCTCCTGGAGGCTCTTAAGCAGCGTTCCCTCTTCTCCCACAGCTTCCAGTATCCTCAATGTCTCACACTGATGTTCAGCAGAGAACCCCCTGGGTTGCTGGAGCCTATCCCAACAAGTGTTTGCTAATAATTTGATAAGTCATGTGACGAGCGGAGAGCACTAGCTAGTTCTAAGTGTTGATTTCCTTGACTCCGCCCTCTCAGCGTCAGCTGTGTGGACAGACAGGAACAACACACGATTATCCCCACCCATCTCGGCATCACAGACTTTGGGCCCCTCCCTAGGGAACGTTACCCCCTGGTAGCAGTGCTGACGCTAGCAGAGGGTGAAGCAGAGAGCACGTATGACATTGTGAGCTTATATTAGACACAGTTTCCTCCTGACTTCAAGGTGACCCGTCGTCAGTCTTCATCTCGTCACACTTTTTGTCTCCTTCCAGGTGTCCAGTGTGACAGTGGTCCACGTTCCTGACGACAAATACAACTTGTCCGCTCGGATTCTGTTTCAGTACCTGCTGACCTCACTGGGGAGCGTCTATGAGCTGAAGGTATAGTGTTAGATGGTATTTAGGATTGTTCTCTTCTTTTTCTACAATAACAGTTTAATATTTCAGTTTTCAACAGTTAAAAGTACTTCCTGTCACATGACACCATCATCACCCTCCTGTCCTTTGTAGCCTCTCTTCATGTCCGCCGATGGCGCGGCGGAGCCCACACCTCCTGACCCGCAGCACAGCGACCAACGCGATGAGCCCGAAGATGAGGACAGCTGGTCGGAGGGGCGGGGCCGGGACTGCGTGGTGTGTCAGAACGCGGCGGTGAACCGCGTGCTGCTCCCCTGCAGACACGCCTGCGTGTGCGACAGCTGCGTGTCGCGCTTCCAACACTGCCCCATCTGCAGAGCCTTCGTTCTGGAGTCCTTCGTTCTGGGAACGGCGTCGGATCGCTGACGCACCCCCAAAGAGAACCGCGGCTTCCCGCCGTTCAGGCTGGATCTATACGCCGGACTGTAAAGACTCCGGTTCTGCTGCACGCTCAAACGTTAGACTCATCTGTGGGGCAGAAGCATAGAGGAACCAGATCTCTGGATCCAGTACTTCTGGACTGGTTGTGTAAACGTCAAGCGAGATTGTTCTCTAGTCCAGAGGAGGTACAACCATAGAGTCTCAAAGCAAGAGATCTGCATGGATCCTCACAGCGGAACCAAACCCAAACGCGAAGGAAACCTGATCACTGAATCAAAATTCAACAGTAGGAGAATAAAAACAGGTCAAAGGGGATCCAGTCAGGTTTTAGTTAGAACCTATCATTTTCTAAACTACTGATTAGTTTATCTGCAATTTAGGTGATTGATCAAAACTAATCGAGACATTTTTGTTTGTCCATGAAATTGGAATTAACCACCGAGTGCTGAACTGATCCGACTCCATGGGGAAAACTCCCTTTACCCCCTTAAGGACTTTGTGATCCTCTGGTTCAGTTCCAGGACAAAAACTGCTGCTTCGCCTGAATCAGAAATTTACTGACTCAGTCGACATTCTCAACAGACTTCTGAATCCGTCCAGGCAACGTAGCCAAGCTTTCATATTTCATATTTCTATAAGAGGAATTTGTTTAAATTATTGTCTAAAATAAAATATATTGACTGTGAGTTATTAAATATAGCCATAGACAACAAACATTTGTAAAAACCAGTCTGAAGTGTCTTTATTTTCTCTAAGTTGGCCGATTTAACACTGAACTGAACCGACTTGTTTGTGTAACAATCACTAAGTAGTTTTCTCAATGAGCTTCAACCTGGAAGTCAAAGGGCGGATCTTAGCGTCTGATCTTAAATCTGAATGAGACACTTTTCTGATGTGGATTCTCTAAAACCTGTCTGTCTCAGCTCCACACAAACAGTCGCACACCGATTTCTGTAAAGCAAAAACGTATATTTCAGAACATGGAAGTGTGAGTGATGAAGAGGATGGGCAGACAGAGCGGCTCAGACTAACGCCTGGAGCTCTGTTCTGAATGTCTTTAGCTTCTTTGGGGGGGCTGACTGCTCGGACACGACCATTAGTGAGTCCAAAACTTAACAAAAACTACCCGGTGACAATGAAAACTTATCGATGGGGGGTGGTGGGGGGCACAGGGCATTTAAACAGGTTTGTAGTCCAGCTTGGATTCCAGCTTCTTGGAGTCGGCCACCTTCCTCACAGCTTTCATGAAGTCTTCCTGGGTTACATACTCTCTGTCTGAGCGGATGGCGAACAGTCCTACGACAAAAACTCACGTCAGCAGAGCGATCAGCAGATGAAGAAGAGGAGCTGATGAAGACACCAACCTGCTTCTGTGCACACATTCCTAAGGTCAGCCCCGTTGAAACCGTCCGACAGCTTCACAATGGCTTCAAAGTCTGAAAACACGCAGACGTTTGAATTAAACCGATAGAAGACATAGAACGGCATCGATCGTGGGGCGTCAGTCTCACCTATTTCTCCGTGCTTGGTGATAGGACTGGAGTGGATCTTCAGGATGTCCAGGCGGGCCTGCTCATTGGGGAGCTCGATATCTGAGGAGAATCACACACGACGTGTTGATGTGAGCAGAGGAGACAAAAAGAAACAAAGACAAGAGGAGAGGATCTTACGGATTTTGCGGTCCAGTCTTCCAGGCCGCAGCAGAGCCGGGTCCAGAGTGTCGGGTCTGTTTGTGGCCATGATCATCTTGACTCTGTGCAGCGTGTCGAAGCCGTCCATCTGGTTCAGCAGCTGACAGAACAAATGAGACAGATCAATGCTCATCCGCTGAGCTGCAGGGTTTCATCACGATCACTGAACTCCTGCCGCTCTGCAGAAACTATGTCCTAGAAAACCACAGGTTTTAATTTTGGGTAAAACACCACAATCATAATTCAAAGACCACTGGGAGCGCTTTAAAAATGGATCCAACGGAGTGAGACTTCAACTCTCGTCATGTTGCTGGGAAAACTAATGTTCTCTTACCTCCATTAGAGTCCGCTGGATTTCTCTGTCAGCTGAAGTTCCCTCAGAAAACCGTCGACCCCCTTTAGAAAACAACAACATACATGTAATCTTACAGTCAAGCACATGCGTCTAAATGTTTACTTAAGTATCTGAATGACAGCTCATCAAAACAAAACAGATAAAAGGGTATTTTTTTTACAATAAAGATTACTCATAAATGAAGTGAATATTTACATGTTGTGCAAACACAGCACCATCCATACTGCAAAAAACTGGTTAAATCAGCTTCATAAGACTGGAGCTGGATATAAGCCATCTTCTATGGGTGACATCACACTTACTCTGTCCAGTTCTCATATATAGTCAATAGTTTAGGCTAAAGTATCTGAGAGGAAGTTTGTTGCAGATTATCTCCTCAAATCTTTGACCTCTTTAGTGCTTCTACACACTATTACAGGTGTTTGATTGTGTTGTTATAGTCCTTCATTCTCGGACTACAGAACAGGAGAAGCTTCCAGCAGCTTCCACTCACCGATGGCGTCGATCTCGTCCATGAAGATGATGCACGGCTGGTGGTCTCTGGCGTAGTTGAACATCTCTCTGATGAGCCTGGCACTTTCTCCGATGTATTTGTCCACGATGGAGCTGGACACCACCTGCAGCACAGAGAGGGTCACCAAAACTGCCCGGCGGAGCAGCTTCACACCTGAAGGTTTCAGCAGCACTCGCCTTTAGAAAGTTGCAGTCCAGCTGGCTGGCCACAGCTCGGGCCAGTAGAGTCTTTCCTGTGCCTGGATCAAAGAGGAAACATCAACAATTGATGTCTGGATGAAAGCCGGCAAAGCTTCTGCTTCATCGGATGAGAGGTGACCTTCACCGGGACAAGAGGCTCACCTGGAGGTCCGTACAGCAGACAGCCTTTGGGAGGGATGATACCCACCCTCTGGAAGAGCTCAGGGTTGGTCAGAGGAAGTTCAATCACCTGCCATGAACAAAAACCCATCGTCAGTCAGACTCAGCAGGAAGGGGCGGGTCTAAAACCCAAACTTCACAGCACAACCACGACTATCAGTGCATTTATGATTTTACTTTTAGATTTTGCAACTTCTAAAATCTAGAAATGCCCTCAATAAAAAGTGTGGGGCTCTGAGTTTTTTTTGAATAATTGATCTGATTTGATCGCTTGACTGAATTTAAACTTTTTAAGAGATTGGTGGTCCACCAAAACATCTACTGAAGATCTGCTATCCAGAAAGAAAAAAACACCTTAAACTTGTTTGTTCTGAATCCTCCCTAAAGTGCTTGTACCTCTCTGAGCTCACGGATCTGTTCAGACAATCCTCCGATCTCTGAGTAGGAGACGCTGCCCGGGTCCTCATGGGACATGTTGTACACCAGAGGGTCCACCTCTCGGGGCAGGTACCTGTAGGACACCATGGAGACGTGGTCAGCAGACAACACATGATATGACTGACGAGTCTTAATGTCCTATTAAAAGGAAACATTGACAAACGTTGTTGTATTAAAGATCACATGACATCACCTGACCCTCTGGAGTCCCCACAGAAGTTTAGCCTACCTCATAATAGTGAGTGTGGTCATGTCCAGAGCCACCCTGGTTCCAGGCTTCAGCTGCGATTTGTCCAACTGCAAAAAGAGATGTGATGGATGAGCGCCGACATTCAAGAGGACAGGGAGTTTGGCAGTTCCTCCTCAACCTTTACAGATGAAGGTAAGTGGCTACAGACCACTCACTCAACAACTTTAATTATTTCATAAATCGAAAACCCTAAGCGAGCTTTTTCAAATGTCTACAATTAATTGTAAGCAGCTCCCATGACAACAAACCAGCATGAGAGCGAAAACACCATCATCAAAACAAAGAATGTTCTGGATTAAACTCTGAAGAACAGTTTTTCTGTGTGTTGGTCGAGTCTTTATGATCATATTTAGGCTAAAATCTTTTAGCTTCAAACAAAAATGCTCTGTTTTTTCTAAAAGTGATGATTTCATAGCCAGTTTTTCCAAAAGAAACGACAAATTTCAAAAGTAAAAATAAATAAATAAATATATTGATTTTTTCAAATAAAATCATCACATCTCATGAGGTGATCCTGTTCAGCTCAAACAGATGAGAGAAGCCCGTTTTTGAGGCGGAACACAACAGTGCCTGTGACCATAAATCAGTTATTCAGATTTCTTTAGAGGAGGAATAAAAACCGCTATCGATCAAAAACAACGTGGAAATAAAAATTTCTTAAAACGCTAAAGTCACCAGGACACTTAAATGGAATGTAGTCATTCACTCTTTCAGGAACAGATTGATGTTCCTGGGCAGCAGGTCAAAACAGGATCAGAATAAGAGAATGGGAGAGGAACAGCCCCCACCTGTCTGCGGCATCCAACCACATAGCGTGGGCCGTTGGTGGCTTTCACGATGACTGGAAGAAAGAGAGGAGGAAGGATTGAGCATCACAGATACAAACTTTAAGATGAATTTGATCTCAGGGGGAAAGAACAGCATTTTTATTTCTATGCTTATGTCTGCTGTTTTGTAACAGTTTCTGGTTTCAGACAACTCTGATAAACTATCCGAGTGTTGCCATCAGAACACAAACAAGAACTCAAAAAGATCTTTCAGATCCACAAAGAATTCCCATAATTTTAGCTATTATTCTTACACTCATTTAGACCAAAAATCAACCAACTTACATTTTTTATGTCTATGCTTATGTCTGCTGTTTTGTAACAGTTTCTGGTTTCAGACAACTCTGATAAACTATCCGAGTGTTGCCATCAGAACACAAACAAGAACTCAAAAAGATCTTTCAGATCCACAAAGAATCCCATAATTTTAGCTATTATTCTTACACTCATTTAGACCAAAAATCAACCAACTTACATTTTTCCTCTGTGAGCTGTTTCAGAACCTCTCCAACAATCTGCAAGGGGATGTCGCAGAAAAAAGGTCAACATGTAGCCTCAAATAAACTCCACATGACAAGGCAGAATGTGGCACGGATAGCTTAGCATTTCCTTTCACATCAGCTTTCCATAACACTGTATGTGAACAAAAAATATTTGAGCATAATTGATTTTTGGTATGTAAAACTACAGTAGTTATGACTTTTAAGTCAGAAAGTGAATGCTATGGTTTTTGTTATCAATACAATCAATCCTTAGTAGTCTGGTGCCTTTTTTTTTATTTATTTATTTTCTTTTTCTACTTTACAATTAGTTTAATTAATTTATATTTAGAACATTTATTTTGTACTAATTCTTGATAATCACTTTTTAAGACCCCCTTAATGTATTTTTGATTATATTATATAATACCTTATCAATTAGTTTGAAACTGTTAAAAAAACACTCAATTTCAAGTGGGGAGAATGTTATTTTACTAATAAATAACATAAATTGAGATCAAACTGTAGACAAAACAAAAGATTAAACATCTCTACTGTGGATAGAGCAGGGAGTTTAACAGTTTCAAAATTAAGAAACTACGTTTTATGACTTTGTAAAGAATGAACTAGATATATATGGCTGTTAAAAAAAAGTGGCAGAAGGGGTTCTTACCTGACCAACACTCTGCAGAGCCTTCAGGTCGTTCTCTGACTTCTCATATTGTTTTGTTTGGTCTCTGAGCTGCTCCCTCACTGGCAGAGAAGAACATTGTTTGTTATAATCGATACAATTTGATTAACAAGCAAAATAGAGAATATGGTTCATATTGCTGCTTTAAATGTATCAAATAGTGGTTCTATACAGCCAATCAGACACACTGCTCTCTATTAATGCGATGTCACTGCAGATTTCTATGGTAGCTTGACTGTTTGAATTGCTAGCTGGTGGTGTTAGCATGCTACCAAAAACTCCATCAATGTTTTTGGGTAAGAGTCCCAGTTTGAAAGCAATTGATATTGGTGGAATCTAAACCGGATCCGCTCAAATAGAATCTAGTTGCTAACTGGGTTTAAGGTGTGTTTACCCGAATGAGCACACAGGCTGACATGCTAACTACATGACACAGCAGGAACCATCCGAAAGACGCGGCTTTCGGCTAGGAAAATAAAAACCACAAACAACTCAAACTAAATTGAGTTCTATGTTATCACTGAACTGACAGAGGGGTATTCTCACATTCTTTGAGACGTCCGTCCACCTCCTTATGCTCCAAAAGTTTCTTTCTATAATCTTGCAAAGCTTTATCTCTTGTGTCCGCCATGACGTTAACTGAATGAGGGAGCGGCGCTTCTTCTGTGGATCAGCGGCAACTGCTGAGCGCGCTACCGCCACCTATCGGTAAGATGGGCGTAACAACCAGAACGTCTCTTTTTGAATGATCAATATTTCAGTTAGGTAAAAATAAAATAAAATAAATAAAAATAAAAGGTAAATCTTTGTTTGGTTAAGCTCGATGTGAAACCCAATACTGTCAACAGAATAAAAATATGTGTCCCTCAATAAATGTTGATTTTATTTAAATTGTGACATAATTATAAAGAACTTGTATTCTTTATTTTAAAATAGCAGCAGAACTGTGTTAGATATGATATGAGAGTTGTTTGTTTTAAATGTAAAACGTGTTTATTCAATCCATTCGGATGTATGTGAAAATGTGCATTGCCTGCACTACACACATTGACCACTCGGGACACTACTCCGAATTATTGGGCGGGTCTTATTTCCGTCATCGTGTTATCGACCAATCAGAACGCTCCGTGTATCACGCAGCGCCGCGGGTCAGAGTTCGGAGGTTGACAGGCAGGGTTATGGTGGAGGTGCTGATACATTGGTGGGGTTGACGTGATTCGAGGGGAAATAACCAAACCAGCAGAACAAATTTGACTATCAGAACCAGCCGAAGAGCGGAAAAGCGTTTGCCGAAGCGGAACCAGCAGCTGTAGTGAAAGCGGAAAGCCGAGAATCGCTCCTCCGGTGCGGCGGAGCCACTCGAATCTTCGCCCTGATTTCTCCCGTAGGATCGGCGCTCATGGCGCTCCTGTACGGCCTGCTGTGGCGGCTCCTGCTCGCTCTGCTCCGCATCAAGAGAGCGCTCGTCTCGTGGCTCCGAGCCCGCCTCCGGAACCGCAGCGGCAGCTTGTGGGAGCGGGTGGTGGCGGCGCTGCTCCTGCCTGCGGCTCTGTCGACGGACTCCCAGAAGAAGTTAGAGCGGAGCCCCGTGAACGGCAGCCGCGCCGACAGCCGCCGGGCGCAGTGGTTGGCGGACGGCAGAGCTCTTGAGAAGTTGCCGGTGCACGTCGGGCTGATGGTGGCCGAGGAAGAGCCCAGCTTCACGGACATCGCGAACCTGGTGGTGTGGTGCATGGCCGTCGGTGTGTCCTACGTCAGCGTCTACGATCATCACGGTAATCTCTCCGATCAGCACACCTGGGGATGAATTGATAACTGTCATGGCGACTCCCCCAGAAAACATGAGTTGCACACTTTTTATGAATCAAACACCCCAGTCATGTGACCGCCTGTGGTTAACAGTAGTTTTTCCCGCTAGAAACTTCAATAGATCAAGGTTTAAGTGATAATCTTAAGATTATTATAGTTTAAATACGTGTTTTCATTCGTTAATTTGATCACAAGAAGTGAGTTGATCTGAAATTTGTCCCTCTACGATTGGTTCAGATCTCCTTTGATCTGCGACATCAAAGACCAGATTAAAGGGAGCCAGATTTTTTGTGTAACAAAGTTTTTTTTTATTTTTTAGCCACACTGATTTTATGTTTAACAAAGTTTATTCACAAGAAAGATAGTCAAACTCTAAATTATAAACTATTTTCTAATAGTAAGGCTCAATGATACTGTAAATCATTAAACAACTAGTCTTTTTTAAGATTAAATGGAGATTATGCATTTTATTTTGTTGAGTATTTCAATTTATTTGTCTCAGTTTGATCCTAATTTCTATGGATAACCTTTCGGGAGGCTTTGGGTCGAAGTCTTAATTCGCTCTATAAAAAAATAAGACACTGGTTTACTTTTATTTTATAGTATTGTTACTATTATAATAAATATATTTGAACTGTTGATTTTTTTTGGTATAAACATGAAGAGGAAATAGCCTTTTTTTTTCAAAATAAGAAATAAGTTTTGACAGATGTTTGCATGACTTCCTTTTAAATAAAAGTGTCACACAGGTTTATGTGGGGTAAATATAGTAGTTATTAAGTATAGTGTCAAAAATAATAAAAATAAAAGTTGTCTATAATGCATCTTAGCCAGAAATGTATAAAAAATAAATAAATTAGAGCCAATTAAGTTACCCTAACTGTTTTTTTAGCCGCTTAAAATCCTAGAATTTATTGAGGGGTTCGTCAAAATCCAGCTCCTTTAGAACCTGTATCTTTTGGTTCCTGCAAATGTTTCATTTGTCCATGTCACACTGTTCTCTTGATATGCACTAAGTCCAGCTTTTGTCTCCAACACTACTTAAACTGTTCTCGCCGTGTTCTCCCCTCAGGTGTCTTCCACAAAAACAACTCCCGTCTGCAGGAGGAAATCGTGAGGCAGCAGCAGAACCTGCTGGGTCTGGATGGGTCCAAATACAACGTCGAGTTTCTGAGTAACGGCGGAGACGAGCACCAGCACTGTGGTGAGACCTCCTGAATCTGTATTTTGTCATGACATTTTTTCCTGTGTAAAGACAGCTGATGTGCCTGCTGTGTGGGGTGACTGTGTATTGTGTGTTAGTTGTGTCCTGCAGACCCACCGTGAAAGTCTTGTCTCCTGAAGATGGGAAGCACAGCATCGTTCAGGCAGCCAGGAAGCTCTGCCACTCGGTGGAGAACAAGGAGAGGAGCTCCAAAGACATCAGTGTGTCCATGCTGGACGTCATGCTCAGAGGTACTCGGCCCTGCTTCTAGTTAGAAGATGTGAGCGCTGATGGAATGTAAAGTCTACTTTGTAGACCCTGAAGACAAGTAGTATGTTGGGTGTTAAAGTTTTTGACTGCAGAGACACTAGATGAGGACATCTTGTTTGGACAAAAAAAAAATAACGAAGAAGCTCAACTATGACTTAAAATTACAAAAGCAAAATTGACGAAAGAAACTTTGAAATAAAAGTCTTGTAGAGATCAGATCAGAGATTAGATAAATCAAACTTTTCATACCAACTGTAAGGCACGGTGGTGGAGAAATGATGATGTGGGCGAATTATCAGCTGTTAAAGACAGTCCAGTAAACCAAAGAAAGAAAGAGACATAAGCACCAAAGGTTTATGTCAACGTTGGCTGGAAGGTGTTGATGATGTCTCTCCTTTCAGAATCCAAAAACATTACCGACCCGGAGCTGGTGGTGAAGTTTGGTCCGGTCAACAGCACGCTCGGCTTCCTGCCCTGGCACATCCGACTCACAGAGTTCGTGTAAGCTGCAGTCCCTCCGTTCCTTTAGACCAGGAGTGTCAAACTCAATCGCACAAGGCGCCAAAATCAACTTGGGTCGCGGGCCGAACAAGATAAACATTTATTGAAGACTCTAAAACTACATTTTTAAAACTTTAAAACCGTAACTTTTTAACATAATTATGAACTAGATATATAACATTATATGCAATGATGCTAGTGTGAATGATGTAAGCTGAATTGGGCCGCTGAAGATGCTAGTGCTGATAGCTGAAGATGCTGAAATTTATATCTAAAAACTCTGAAGCTGATAGCCAGCTAAAATATTAGCTAAATACCAAATTAGCCTAAAAAACTAAATTAAAAAAAGAATGTAGGTTAGCTAAAAAAGCTAGCATGCTCTGAAAAAACAGCTAAACTTGAAAAATATCCTAAAAAAATGGAAGAAAACTTAAATTAGCCTAAACAATTAGTGTGTAAATTTTAGCCTAATTCCAAAAGGGCCTAAAAACAAACAAACAAAAAAAGCTTAAATTAGCCAAAACAGCTAGTATGTAAATGAAATATTAGCCAAACTTCAAAATAGCTTAAAAAAAACCTTGCCAAATAGTCCAAAAAGCTAGCAGAATGCCAATTTTTAAAACCATAACTTTTTAACATAATTATGAATAATAAAAACAAGCAGGAATATTATTCCAGAAAAAATCAACTTAAACTTTAAATATTATTTTACTCTCCATAAAAATATATTTGGTCAAAATTATACAAGTCAGAAATAAGCGCAAGATAACATTTGGTCATTAATAACAATAGAATAAAATGATCTGGAGGGCCGGATAGAATAACCAGGAGGGCCAGATCCGGCCCCCGGGCCTCGACTTTAACACATGTGCTTTAGACTGACTGTAGGTGGCGCTGCTCTGACTCTGTGCCGTGTGTTTTTCAGCTCGGTGCCATCACACAGAAACGTGTCATACGAGGACCTGTACGGCGCCTTGCAGCGCTACGGCGTCTGCCAGCAGCGACTCGGACAGTGACGAGTTTTTGTAGAGGAGTCTGGATAGACGTTGAGCCGTCCTTTCTTATCTACCGTGTATCCACGACTGTTTGAGCCATGGCGACCAGTGAGCGTGAGACCGGCACTCTCTTGTTGTCAAATGGACTCCCCTCTTGGGATGTTTGGAGCACGCTCGATTAATCAGCAAGGTTGCTGACAACAGAGACCAGCTGTCATCCTCACGGCCTTCATCTGTCCATCTGCTGCTGACCGAGCAGTGTGAAGGAAGAGGAGGCGTGGCCATCCCTCTCCTCTTCCTCACAGATGACAAAGACTCACCTGACCAGCAGATGAAGGGTGATCGGTGTGTAAATAAGACTGACTGTTGTGTTGACCTGTTTGGTTTCTGCTGGAGTGGTGTTTAAATAAAATGAAGCGCCTCCTGTCCCCACCCCCGCCGTCACATGACTCCTGGTGCTGGTCACATGATGCTACTTTCCGGAAAAAAATAGTCGAGGTTCCAGATTTAAACGAATTTAAATCTAGAAATTCAAGCTGATCAAAAAACTCAGAGAACATTTCTGTCCTGATTTAGTTTTTATTCTGATAATGATAAAAAACTGATACAGTAAAACAGTTATAATACATTTTATGGTAAATTTGACAAAGTACCTGACCCATAAAAATGGCCTGACAACACATTTCCTGTCAGTTTCCCTCTAAGACATAATTCCCACTGAATAATTTTCTATGAGTTTAATTAGCAAAAAACAAATTATATTGTCTTAAATTCCACTTAAGGTCAATTTCATAGATTGTCTTGAAAAATTGAGTAATTTATAATTTTCTATAGTTGGGACTTCTAACCCTGTTCTGTTTTCTGGATCAACAGAGATCAAATATACTAAAAATAATGACAAATTTGTACTGGAGAACAGAAAATAAAAAGGTGTTAAGTAAGTAGCACCTGTGTCTGCACAAGTCAAATCTTTTTAAGTGGATCGATTTAGGCCTACAGACAAACAGTTGCATTAGATTTTTGCATAAAACATTAGCAACAAAAACAAACATTTCAAAATTAAGACTTGAACATAATCAAACTTTTTGGTTAAGAAGCAAAATAAAGTCAGTCGTTTCATGTAAAATAAAAATAATACTTGTTACATGTAGATGTACAAAGCACTTCTTAAATAAAGTAAAACAATAAAAAAGAAACACTGTCAGGATAATACTTTGTGGTAATAATTTTTAGATTAAGACAAAACTATGAAAATGTAGAAAAATCCCTTTGACAGATCGCCCAACAGTAGTTGGGTCGGCTTCAGCAGCCCAGTAAGTACTGCAGAAATAAGACAACCACTGCTATGTTCTACTGATACCCTATAGCAAATATAGGAATCAGACAAGACCCACTCAGATGAAGACTGTGTTTTTGGTGTTTTTATCATGTTCTTGGGGTATTTTTCCGATGGCTCAAAACTGTACGGCTGGATTGCTCCAATATTGCTCGCGATTTTTGTTGTATTGGTAATGTTAGGCTTGGGGGGCTGTAAGCTAGTGGGAGAGAGTGGAAACAGAGAGCTATTAGCAACGGGGAGGGAAGGGGGCGGTGTTTATCCGTACTGATAGTACGGATAAACACTACTCAGAGGTCAATTTCTCTGCAGAAACTATGCCCTAGAAAAGGATTTTGGCTAAAAATGGCATAATAACTAAAAGACCACTGGATGAAAATATGATCAGAGAGGATTTTTAAGGAATGGCGATGAAGGGTGGACGGTTGTGACTGAGGAGCAGCATCTGGAAAAGTTTCAGATATGCAGGAACAATGAGTAGGAGTGAGTGTGGTGGAATAACTTGCCTTTTTTTTTGGATGGATTTGAAGGGTTTTACATTTTTTCTCACCCTTTTAGCAAATAGACAGGATAAACCAGTCTGACAGTTGTTGGAACACACCCAGTAACAAACACCATTTAGAACTGAAATTTCAACTTTTGCATGAAATTTAAAAAGACTCAGAGAACAATTTTAGCTTGAAATGTAAGATTTTATCTACAATGGATTTTAATTCTAACCGTAAAGATGAAGATCTTTTTGAAATCAGACTGTACGTGTTTGTAGCCGTAGCCAAGTTGGGCTGTTTCACCTCAAATTACATAGGGACTTACATGCTTCTGTGATAAACTACCTAGTGGTTGTTACTTGATGAACTGACAGAATACTTTTGATTTGAAACCTGCCTCAAAATCAAGTCAAGAGGTATTTCTAAAACATTACCTGACCAAGGATCTATGCACATGCTGAGACGAACAATGATTAACTTTGTGTGGATTTGTGCTTGGACCAGCCAAACATGCTAACATGCATTCCACCACATACAACAAACTCTGTTTCATTTTTTTTGGATCAAGCAAAACTATATCCTATACTTTTTTAGGAGGAGATGAGGGGGTTGAGACTGCATGTGCAAAGAAAGAAATTCAGCAGAAAATAACAGACCTGCTGAGGTGTTGATTGTCAACGGACGGAGAAAGTTATTGCTGTCAAGATGGAAGTAAGCAACAGGTAATATCCACTGAAAAATCGAGAGCTGCTGAAAGAGTCTAGTAGACTCCAAACACCAGAGGAAGAACTGATTTGATTGACTGAAAACGAATAACTTCTGTTCATCGGTTCTGGAAACCCTTGAGAGTACAAAGGGTAAAGTAATCCAAATGGGGTTTGGAGAGCTGGGTGTCATCTGCATAAAAGTGGACCTGAATATTTTGTTTTATAAACATTTGAACAAACAGATCCCACCAGGAACAGCAGCTGTAAGAGGATCTGAACAGACTCAGTTCAATCAAGAAGAGATGATGGTAACAGTGGAACGATACTTCATAGTCCACCGAGACAATGGAAAAAACTCTCAAAAGTCACATTTATATCTGGAACGACGATTTGTCTGCAAAGTTTGTTGATTTCAGTCATCTAAGTCCATCGTTTGGTCACATATCAGTGTGGTGGGGGTCTTCCATTACCCAAGAAATGGTCATAGCGCTCAGAGATGTTTCTTCTCAGATCATCGATGTCTTTCCTCAGTCGGCAGACCTCAAGCAGTTTGACACTGACCTCCTCTTCCTCCTCCACCCTGCAGTCGGTCTCCTCAGCTGCAAAACAGAGAGACATTTCAAGAGGAGTCTATGATCATGTGTCAGTTCATGCCAAAACCTCTAAAAAACTAAAACTAACAAGGTCTTCAATCCGGGCTTTCAACTGCAAATTTAACTTCTTCAAAACTTTGTAAAAGTATGAAGACGATGCTGGACACCTACACTTTATGCCAAGAAGTAAAGACAGGTTGGGTTCTTTGCCCTGAGCTCTCTGAGCCAAGATTTTGCACAGAGCCTGAAGGTCCATTAAACACAACGACATCTCCTTCAACAGTTGGTCCACTTCAGACTTGCCCCGACCAGATGGCACACACAGAGACAGGTCTTCTTTTTGGTTCTGGCACCAAGACAGACACAATTTATCTTCAATCCACATCAAAATGATACAGAGCTTCATAAAATGTGCTTTCTGTAGTGATGGAGCTGAGACCTGTAGGGCGGCTCTGGACGGAGGAGCTCGGCTGTCCTCTTCTTCCTCTGATGGGTGTGACTGCTGTTGATGGGAAACGCCTCGTTTCTCCTGGAGCCTGGCTCTGGCGGCCTGAGAGATGACACAGATGAACTGAACTTCCTGTAAGGGACCTCCTAGAAGTTATTGAATATTAAGACCTTATTGATCCTCATTGGATCAAGTCTACAAGTCAGAGTGGGGATTGTTCAGAACCAAACAGAAAGGAAGTGCTGCAGTTTTTATACTGTCAAATAACTTGGCGATAGTTCTTTATCTTCCTTAGCCTTCAGAGTATGTTAATTCAGAGCAAAAGAAGGTTTGCCTCAAACCCCAACATCACTTGGAACAATGTTCAGTCATTTTTGGGTTATCTCACCTGAGGACTTGTATAGATGAACTAACTTTACTATTTTGGAATCAATGCTTTATTGCTGGGGAATGTAGAATGTGGAGGCTTGTCCGGGATTATACTCTCCCCTAAAAATAGAGGTCACTCTCTCTTTTTGTATGATAAGTTTGGGAGGATGCAAAGAGACCATCAAAACACAAAAAAAAAAATATTGACAAATGTGTATTATCTAGCACATTCTCATCTCCAAGTCGTCACATACGATGCGATACGCGATACATGGCTCACAATATCACAATACTACGATAATTGGTTAAAAAAACATCTCTAATAACTAACCATATATAGAAGAACATATTTTTGGGGAAAATATATCCCTATTTTTTAGTTAGAACACAATAATAATAAACAACGTATGTCTTATTTTGTGCAACAAATAAAATAAACTTTTGTGGAAATCAGTATTACTATGTCTTTGACAAGCATTGACACCAATTTAATTTGATTTATTTGTAAAATTCAGTGTTAACATTAGTAAACATGAACAGCAGTGCCTCTACTTAGTGCACAATTGTTGTAAACAACGGAACAAAAATTCAATAACTCAAGTAGACACAATGACATGGTGGTGCTCACGACAGCAGGTCTGGCAACGCGTGCCCCCTATCTACCTCCAAAGGAACGTCTCACCAAATAATTACAAATATAATGTTTTACGGCCTCTTCAAATGAAAATAAAATATTATAACATACTTGGTGAGAACCCATCGAGAATCAATCGTAGGAATAAATATCGCAATATCGATATTTTGGCACACTCCTAATATTGACATTTGGTTAAGGCCCATTCCTGGATGTTTTGGGCGTCCCCAACTCGTTTTTTGACGTGCTGGCTGTTCATAAAATCAACGGTCCGCAACCCTTGGAGCGCGGTACCATATGTGCAGTGGTCCTCTGGACGCGCCCAGTACCGATACCCTAACCATAACCCAGTACTGGCCCGATGCTGCGTCTGGCATTGGTTCAGGTCTTATACCACATTTGGTCCCGTGTCAGGTTAGGGTTAGGGTACCGGGTTTAAGGTAGTGGTCCAGTTTTGGCTCGTGGGCCCAGAGCTTGGGGACCTGTGATTTAATGGGAACAGCCAGTACGTCAAAAACGATGAGTTGTAGAAACCCAAAACATTTAAAAAAGTAACAAGGAGGGGTCTTTAACCAAACGTCAACATGTGACGTCTTATAAGTTGATAATGTACTGTATTATCAGAAAACACACTCTTTGAAATAAGCTAGACTTTCCTACAATTCAAACACTGTGTTAAAGTTATTTCTGCTACATGAAATGAACACAATAAAATCCAAAAATGACACTATAAAGGCACGGGTTGGCAGGAAAGCTGAACCAATGGGAATATTTGACAGACCAGTGTCGACCTACATGCATGCAAGTGATTGTGATAGTCTTTAAAATATAGTAACAATACTTTTGTAAAGGTAAAACATGGATAAGAATCAGTGTGTGGGTGTTGAGGGGATAACTCTACCATGAACAGTAGACTCAGCCTCTCGATCTCTTCTTTCTGATGCCTAAAAATCTGGTGAAAGCAGAAGGAAGTGTTAGTTTGGGACTTCATTCCTGTGTGTGTGAGAGAGCAAAACCTGGAGGATGTTACCTGACTGCTGTGATTCCGCTGCTGCAGGAGCTGGGAGTTCTCCACCTCCAACTGCTTCAGGTCCTGCACAGGCAACCTAACACCATCACTGAAGCACTGCTGCACCTTACTCTGCAGGCTGGAATTAATCAGAGGACAAACAAAGAAAATGACCAGAAAATGTGAAACTCAATAATCACTGGGAAAACAAATATATGTATACCTTCAAAATTAAGGTTCTTTCCTCTTTTTCTGAGGGGCCTCTGGTCACACGCAAGATGGCGCCAGAATCTCTAACCAATTTTGCAACATTAGCCGGTTGCGTGAGCCGAAATTTCCTAAACTTTAAGAAACCCTTTTAAAAAATGAGATTTTAAAAACTTTTCAGAACTATCACCTTTTAAGCTCTCTAATGCGAATAAACTGCAACTGTCTAAACAGTTTACTGTGCAAGATGAGCTTCAAATGGGACAAAGAACATTATTAATTTTATTTTTTTTCCAAGTCAATATTAACAAGTGTTAACTTTGGGCACAAATTACGCTTTTTTTTCCAGCTGGCTCCGGCAGAGGGAGGGACTTCCAGCTAATAATTTATATTATATTGCAATATTTTTATCTGTGACCATATTCTCTTGTTTTTTTTTTTCTTTCAATACTCAAGAACAACACAAAGAGATGATTCTAGGGACAGAAAAATAAATCAGAGTCAGTCAAAACAAGACTAGTAATTAAGTTAAATGATGCAGTTTACATTTTTTTAATTAATATATAAAATTTTCGTTTGTAGATTAATTTTTCCATGGCTTTTGGGAAACTGAATGCATCTCCATAGCTACTGCCCTCTATTAGTGGAGGTTGGAATTGTGGGTACCAAAAGAACACTCCCATAACTACATGAAATTGTTAGCATTTCAGTCATTGTGTGTTTGTTGAATCATAATGTAATAATCTATTGGAATAGATTGTTGATGGGGTGGCGTTTGGCCCCTCCCCACCAATTGAATGTCCCACTGAAGCAGGAGGTGTGGCCCTCTGTTGATTGACAGGTCTCTGAACGGCTTTTGCTGACTTTAGGCCGGGGTCGGCAACCTTTAACAATAAAAGAGCCATTTGGGCTCGTTTTCCACTGATCAAAACCTAGAAGGAGCCATATAGTCCTACTTTAGCCTTTAAGAAATTTGGATTTGGATTCATGACTTCTTTTTGTTTTTTTTTATTTATTTATTTTTGTTTGTTTAGTTGTTTTAATAAATGTGAATTATTTGAAATATTTTTAGCCTGAACAAAAGCGAAAACATAAAAAGAAACTTGCATGTCTCAAAATTTTTTTTTTTAATGGTTTTATCTTCTACCATCAGTAGAGGCCAAATTAGCGAAAAATCTAGCTCGTTACTTAATTAAAGGCTGAACTTCAAATTAGCATAAAATTCCTCAGTAAATTAAATCAACCAAAAATGTTAGCATGTTGCAAAAAGAAAAGCTAAACTCTAAATTAGCCTACAAACCCCAGAAGATAACAAATTAGCCAGAAATGTTAGCATATATGGCCAAAATATTAGCTAAACTCCAAATTAGCATAAAAAACTAATTAGAGGCCAAATTAGCCAAAAAAGTTAGCTTGTTGCTTAATTACTAGCTGAACTTCAAAATAGCCTAAAATTCCTCAGGAAACTAAATTAGTCAAAAATGTTAGCATGTTACTAAAATAGAACCTAAATTATCCCCCAAAAACTTCGGTAAATAACAAATTAGCTGAGAACATCAGCATTTTGCTAAAATATTAGCTAAACTCCAAATTATCATACATTTTTTCAGTAAACTAATTAGTCAAAAAACTGTTGTTCAAATAGAAGCTAAAATCTAAACTAGCCTAAAACCCCCAATAGAGAACAAACTAGCAAAAAAAAAAAAAAAACGTTAGCATGTTGCTAAAATAGAAGCTAAACTATAAATTTTATCCTCTAAACATTATTTTGTTTTCTTCAGCCAGAGAGCCACCATGGAGAGATAAAGGAGCCACATGTGGCTCTGGAGCAGCAGGTTGTAGACCTCTGCTTTAGGCCATACCTGATTACAGATGCAATCAGCTCCTCCTCTCTCTTGGCCTGTGACTCAATCACGATATCCTTCTCCTTCATCAACGTGTGGCGCTCTTCCAGGTTCTTCTGGAGCTTTGAAACGGTCTTCTCCAGATCCTGGGCTTTCTGATGCAGATCCTCCTGCTGAGCACACAGATGGAGAGAAGACACTGGGAATGTCAAACGAGCAAACCGAACTGCAGAAACTAGGTCCTAGAAAAAGGCTAAATAATCATAATTAAAAGACCACTGGGAACGCTTTTACAATAAAAACAATCAAAAAGTGATAATTGAGCAAACATAAGAATGGGCCCAAATATGTGATTATATGTAGTAATGTCATAAAAGCAGCTAAACTTTACTACTTTCCCGTAGGTGATCTATGAAGTCCCCCTCCTCGACCTCCTGATTACCTGCTGGGCGCGCTCATGAACCTGTTCCACAGTGGGCAGCTCGGACAGGTATCTCTCCAGCGTCTCGATGCGCTGCTGCTTCTCTCGGTTCTGCTCGCTCTCCCTCTGACACTTCTTCTTCAGGCTGCAGATGTAGCGATCCCTCGTCTTCACCTATGGGCCACACAAAGCCGTCTGACGGATGCTCTTCCACGACGGCGACTTCTCTCAGGTTCTCACCTTCTCCTCCAGCTTCCTCATGTCTTCTGTGTATTTTTGGGTGACCTGCTTGAAGAACTTGTTCAAGTGGAGGACTTCAAGTTCTGCCAACGCCAGTTTCCTCCCAACTTCTTCATGGCAGCACGACCAATCCGTCGGCTGCTTGCAGAGTGTCCTGGCTGGTGACTCCTAAAGGACAACAGAGTCTTAACCCGATTTGTTCAATGTAAAAACTCAAGAACAATCCATCACACCTCTGCGTTTCGGCTCAGGGGGTCATCAGACCAGCCTCTGTGGTTCTGAAGTAGCTGCTGAGCTCTGAGCTCATTCTCTCTGATCCGGATGTGCAGCTGCAGGATCTGCTGCTTCTGCCTGGAACGGAATACGAACGTCAAAGAGGAAGAAAATATAAATATATCGACAAAAGCAGAAAAACGAAGAGCCAAAGACTCAAACCTGAGGATCTCCAGCTCCCTCTGCCGCAGCACCTCTTCTTTCACCTTCACCAGAGTGTGGACAGGAAGTGAGGTCTCCATCAACGTCTGCTGACGAACAAACACGTCAAGTAAACAGAGACACAAACACCCAACCATCTACTCAGCAGTTAAAAAAACACAGTTTTATGTAAATAAAAATCAGATTTTCAGTTGTAAACACCCAGTTTAAGACGATGCCACCAACCCTTTTTTTTTTCTTTTCTAACCTAAAAATATTTAGTATCACTGTTTACCTAAATGTTTTTGGAAAAAAAAAATGTTTCCAGATTTCAGATTTTATTCCCTGTAAAAATAAAGAACTGTTTCTACATAAACGTCCATCTGTCTGCAGTGTTTTCCTCACGCGTTTCATTACCTGGTTGAGTCCTTGTTGCCATGGCGACAGCTCGTCTGCGTCTGAGCCGGGCTCTGACTTGGGCCTGTACTCCATCTGCTCCGTCAGCCACATCTGCGTCCGAACAGCCGGCTGAATCGGGGAGGTTCTCTCCCCTTTCTGGACCAGAGAACGTTCTGCCGACTTGGAAAAGCTCAGTCCAAACCCGTGTCCTCCTCCGCGGGCCATGTTCGGCTCAGTTGATGGAGCGTACTTCACGTCCAGACTGCTCTGTTTGAGTGGAGAGGAGTGAGCTGAGGACGGGAACCGGTCCATGTCCAGACCCAGAGATCTACTGCTGTGCTGGTACCAGGAACTGGGACTGGCACCTGGTGATCGCTGCAGTGTGGTGCTGCACGTTGAGATGGAAGACAAAGGCAGATAGAAGTCCATGCTGGTGCTCCTGCAGGCCTTCCTGGACCCGTACTGCAGACCTCTGTCCAGAGAGCCTTGAGCATCCGCGTTGTACTGGAAGCTGGATGTTCTGGTGGAGTTCTTCTCCGATCCTGATGACAGCTTTGTAAACGAGGACCACCTCCTGATAGGCTGGGGGTCCTTCAGGTCCAGACAACTTGGCGCCCCCATCTGAGAACTCCTGGCTTTTGGAGAGTACCAGGACTGGGTCCAGCGTCCAGCGCTGTGGGGTGAAGCTGGGGTTCTGCAGCCACTTCCAGGTGAGAAGGACGAGGACGGAGTGATGGCGACGACAGGGACAGTGTCGTCATCCCGGATAGAGTGAGGAAGCAAAGACAGATGGAGGGACGGGGGGGTGGTACCAGAACCAGAGTCGTCTGAGAAACAAATGGTTGAGGAAAAAAAAAAAAAACTATTAAAAGAACACCAAAAACATTAAAGACTATCTCAACAAGTAATGCGTTTTTTCAAGATTTACCAGTAGATACAACAGTGTCATCAGCGTAGCGATGAATGTTCTTGACTATGCCAAGCAAAAACTCTGAAAAAAAGAGCTGGTCTGCAACTTTTTGGAAGTCCCTTTAGATAAAAGCATATGCTAAATTATATCTGATGTTAGACTGAAAATGAAAAATAATAATTTTCCCCAATGCAATCACAAGCTAACTTCTTATTTGCTCTCTTTGGGTGTTTTTGAAGAGCTCTTTATTAAAGTTGTTCATCACAGCGCCGCGGTTTGAATCTTTAGAATGACTAGAACAAGGTCTTACCTTCCAAACTGTCCGAGCACAGAGTACCGATACCAGTGTCGCCGCTGTCAGACACCGCGCTTCGTCTGCGTCCGCCGTACATTCCACTGCCACCGGGCCAGGCCGGGTCAGGTCCACAACCCCAACCTGGGGACCCTTAAAGAGGAATATTAGAAAAGGATAATGAAACAAACTGGATAAAGGGTAGATCATGTGACTGTTTGCACTCCGTCCGGGTTCTGCTGAGTTCCCGATGTAGTTGCTTCAGTGGTGTTGATGAGACTTGGTCCAAACAGACATGATTCCTATGACAGAATCTCTTTAAGGACTCGTATTTTGATATATTCATAAAGAGTATAACAATGGGCTTTTATTCATGATTATGCAGTTTTTAGGAAAAAAATCTCCCCTTTTCTAGGACATAGTTTCTGCAGAGCAGCAGTAGTTCATTAGAAGTTTGCCTCTGACTGTTGGCATGGAGACCCCCTTGCCCCCGTCCTTTTTTGTTTGTTTGTTTGTTTTTTAAAGACAACCTGGCAACACTAAGGCAACCTGGTAGCAACAAAATCCAACTTGGCAAGGTTAAAGTACCTGGAGACAATGAAACTAACCTTGCAATTAAAGAAAAAAAAAACTTACCTGGCAACACTCAACCAACCAGGAAAAATTGGACCAACTTGGCAACATTTATCCAACCTGGCAACGCTGAACAAACCTGGAACAATAAAACCAATCTTGCAACACTCAACTAACCAGGCAACATTAAACTAACTTGGCAACGTTGAACCAACCCGGCTACAATAACACAAACCTGATGATTATAAAATCAATTTTGTGGTTAAATTGAGAAAGAAAAAAAAAACACACACACACAACAACTTGGCAACAATAAACCAATCTGCTGACGAAGAAAGCAACCTTGCAACAACAAAAAAATAAAATAAATTAAAAACAAAAAACTGGCAACGCTAAATGAATCAGGGAAAAATAAACAAACTACGCCAATCTGGCAACACACAACCAAGCAAAATTAGAACATCTTGGCAACGTTAAATCAACCTAGTGACAATCACACCAACCTGGCAACGCTGGACCAATATGGAACGGTAAAACCAACCTGGCAACATTTAACCAATAATCAGGAAAATGAGAACATTAAACCATCCCAGCTACAATAAAACCACTCTGGCAGACTTTTGGAACTCTGAATTTAAATAAGTGAAGTAAAACATTAGTTCAATTGATTCTAGCTCCTTCTATTGCCACAGTTAAACAAATGGGATCAGAATTCACCGTTTTGTGTTGATTTGTTTTAATAAGGACAACAAAACATTTATAATAGCAATTATTATTATGTCTTAAGGAGAAGATCTCTGTTCTTTGGACCCTAAAACGCTCCGTTCAGAACCGAAACACGAAAGAAACCAAAGTCCTGAAGCCCAGCTGCCTGGGCAGCAGAAGTTCTGGTGAATCCTCACGAACCGGATCATAACCCACCCGTTTTATCGGAATCGTCTTGATTTCCTCCCCACATCCTGAATACTGGAGGTCTGTCAGAAACGGATCAGCACCGGGCTGCTGGATCCGTCCAAAGACGAACCGCAGGGGACCCTTTCGGGACCGACTCCATCTGCCTGCAGTGAACTTCCGGTTCCTTCTTCTTCTTCTAATAAGTTCCGGCAGGCTGTACACTGATGTGTGTAATGCTCCCCCCCACAGGTTTTTAGTAAAATTTAACTAAATCCTAAAATATAAACCAGTCTGACGGAGAAAATGCAGGAGTGCTTTTCTAACCAACAAATCAGTAACGCACAACGGCAACACAGATTGAAATGAAAAAGTGGAAATGTTAAAATCACTGAGTCTGTTATAAAAACACCTCCTTTCCACCCTATATTTACTGCAACTGAAAATGACATGAGAAATAGATTCCCGTTCTCCACATTCACAAAGGCCACTGTCATGTTTGTTAATATTAAATAAGTATTCAGCCAGTCCACAGTGTCCCAATCGTATTCTGCTGATGACTACCTCTTCTTTACGGCAAGAGTATGGAGCTGGTCGGCTGACTTTCACTGACTTCTGACAGGAATATAGCAGTCGTCGCCGCTGCTCCTTGTCCCATTTTTCCTGCCACTGTCTATCTAGATGTTTTTTGCAAATACTAAAGCATTCCTGTTTCTCTAAAGGAACTATTACATCAGGATTATCTTTAGCAAGTGACCCCTTGGCCAGAGCATCCGCAGTCTCATTGCCAGTGATCCCAACATGTGCCGGAACCCAGATGAACTGAACTGTACATCCCAAATTCTCTACCTTGTGATGACACTGCAAAAGAGAATAAATCAAATCAGGGCGAGTTTCCGAATCCCTGTGTCGAATGGCCATCAAGGCAGCTGATGAGTCAGAGCATATGAGTATACGTGGATGAATATTATCTGTTACCCAGTCCAAAGCCCATAATATTGCTAAAAGCTCAACAGTGAATACAGATAGACAGTTTGTCACTCTGATGCACAAACTGACCTGCAACCCATCAACAAAAACCCCAAACCCAGTTTTTTGTGACCCACTCTCCTTTGACCCATCAGTAAATATTTTCCTCCCTGTTTTCACGAAGATACAATCTTAATTGCTGACACGCAATCCCTTTATCCATTCCTAGTAGATCCATATTTACATCCGGTTCTGGCATGCACCACGGAGGCATTGGAGGCCACTCCAGTCCAACCATAGATTCTACAACTTGTGCTACATGTGTCATAAAATGAACTTTCTTATGAACGCCCTCAAACTCCCAACAGTCAACAAGAAGGCCTTTTGCAGCCAAATCGCCACTGTACCCTGCCACCCTAACCCAGTAGTGCACCCCCAGTTTCAACCTTCGCAGCTGCAAAGGTAACTCCTCCATCTCAACCAACAGAGCTGGAATCGACGTTGTTCTAAATGCCCCACAGCAAATTCTCAAGGCTTTTGCTTGAATTCTGTCTAATTTAAGAAGAAGGGTCTTAGCAGCAGCTCCAAACACTTGACAGCCATAATCCAAAACAGACCTGATCATGGCTCTGTAAATTAACTGCAGAGTATATTTTTCTGCCCCCCAATCGCTACCAGACAGGCTTCTCATAACATTAATAACTTTTTCACATTTAATCACAATTTTTTCAATATGTGTCTGTTTTCCATGTCAACCGTTCGTCAAACCATAGTCCGAGAAACTTGAAGACTTTGACCCTCTCAATCACATGTCCATACATTTTAAGATTCATGGGAGGAATCTTCCTTTTAAAACCAAAAATTATAAATTTGCTTTTTTCGCTGGAAACCTTAAACCCCCACTGGTCACTTCCGGTTCCACCACGTGACCCGGAGCTTCATCATGCAGAGGCGCGTCCAGAAAAATGTGGAAGGGGGTCCAATGAAAAGGGGTTTGGGGCGCCCCATGTGGTCCATCTGTGGTCTTTATGTTTAGCTAAATAATGGCTCTTTCAAATAAATTAGTAATTTAAGGAAAAAACACATTTGAAATTTAATTTTAATACAACTTGGCAGCTTGTCCAGCACCTAAACAGAATAAAACTGAAAAATTGTGCAGCTTGTGTGTTCCCTTCCTGCAGATCCCGCCAGCTGTCTGTCATTTTTTTGTTCTGCAGGTACTATTTCAGCTGGGAAATAGTTTTCTAGTAAATAGTTTCTGTAGATACAAAAAAATAACTGTTTGAAAATTGATATATTGTGAATCTCAATCTAAACATTTCTCTGTGACTTTTGTTTTAGGTCTACAATTATTTATCAGAATCACTAATATATTTTGGATTAAAGATGACTCATTTCAAATTTGTCCATGCCAAAATATTCCTTCCCCAACGTTTAGGTCACATTCTCAGCCGTTCACGACTGAGGGAAAATATGAGAGCCAGCTTCAAGACTCCAGACTTTAACCCCTTTTGATCACCCAGGCTTCTTTAGAGTTATTTGTGGCTTTAAATGCACAGGAAAATGGGTGTTTAATCGATTTGTCTCTTTATCTATTTAACCTTATCTCGTTTTGTGGCTATTTTATTGCATAGTTATTAGTTATGTTGTTAAATAAAAACATATTTATATTTTATTTCATAGACATTTTATTGTAGTGGTATTTTATTGCATTCAATTCATCTGATTTTTATAGTTTAGATTGACTGTAGTTGTACTTCCAAACCACCTGGGGGCGACGTCCCCAATTCAACAGTTTGCGACCAGCCAGACCTAAAAGAAGAAAAACAGAAGTGTCAAAAAAATGTGGCGCGAGGGTTGTGGATGTTTGCGAAACTGTGACCGGGTTGAAGTAGTTGCTGCGTTTTAGTCATGTGGACCAGCTGGAGAACCGGAAACAAACAGAACATCATGGAGAGAACGTTTTGCGGGTTCTGGCCCGGACGTGGAGAGTAACGGTCTGCAGGTTTGTTTACATGTGAACCCGGAAGAACCAGGAAAAGTGATCACGTCTGGATTGATCAGATATTAGAAACATTTCTGGTAAAAAGCAAACCCTTAATTGTGTGAGTTTGTCTAGATAGTTGCCATGGAGATTTATTATTATTATTATTGAAAATTTACATTATTTTTTTATTAGAATTATTTTAATTGCTTTGTTTTAATTTTATTTTTTGCAATTACGCTTATTTGATGGTATATATATATATAAGAACGAAATGATTAAAAACTTAAAACAAAAAAACTCGGTTTGATTTTTCAGCAGGTTTTTCACTATTTATTTCTTTGTTTACTGTTTTAGTTTCCAAAACAAACTTCTATTTACAAAAATGAAATTAAACTCCACTAAATCAACGTCAAACATGAATGATATTGATTATCGATCGACTAAAACACACACGATCAGCTTCTTATTGACCCTCGTTTTCTTCCAGAATATAGTAACATTTCCCCATCATGGCGATGACTCCGCAGCAGGAGGCACTGATCTGCCGCGTGTTTGATGCCTATTTGAGTAAGCATCACCATGACGACATCCTCCTCCTTGTTGACGATGATGGGGATGAGACTCATCACCCGGTGGTGGTGAACGCCATGACTCTCTTTGAGGTCAATATGGAGGTAACGGCAACACCCCAGAAGAAATGAAAATGTTCAAATCTGCTTCTCATTTTTATCACTGAATTATCTTAAACAGATTAATTTAATCTTACTCAGTCCAGTTATTATATACAGTCAATCAGATATTACACTTTTTTTTATTTTGTAGATGTGAACATTTATTTCTGAAAAATTGGGCTGCCTTTCAAACGAGCTCTGTATGATTTAAGACAGCTTTCTACTGGTTCTGTAAAAGCACTAGAATATATTTTAAACAAGGTGCTGTGATGTTTTAAAGGCACCCGTCATTATAAGAGTCAAATAATTGTCAGGTTTCCTCATTTTAGGGAAAAAAAACATCCCATAATATCAGCTATTGGAACTGCAAGACACTTTCAGGCACCGTGATCCTTTCTTAAAATCACATTATAAAAGCAAACCAAAAGTCTTTGTATCTCCTCACAGGTCGGGGATTTCTTCAATATGTTTCCTGACAAAGTCTTGGCCATGTTTGATGAAGTTCTGCAGAAGAAAGCTGTCCAGATCTCAGAGGACGCGTCGTCTGGACACAAAGGAGGACAGAAGTCCAGAGAAAGCAGACTCAGACGCACGCTCCACGCTCGGATCACAGGTCCGACTAACGTTTGAAGAAGATATATTTGATCTTCAACACAGAAGCTGTTGGTCTGTGGGGGAGTGACAGGCTGAATGGGCTTTCCTTTTTTTGGGCTTTTTTTAATAAAACGTCTCAAACCTTTAAGAGTTAATCGTTTACTGTGATGTCACTGTGAAATTCAAGAAAACTCTGAGATTCTGATGTGAAGTAAAGTGGCTTTACACTGAAATACAACACTGTACGCTAATACTTTACCAGTGTACAGTGTGTTGCATATCAGCTGCTTTTCTCCTTTCAGTATCCACTGGAATTACTTTGATTGTGTAAACATTTGAAGATGTGAATTAATTTAAACACTAGAGCTGATGTTAAAAGGTCAATGATGCCTTTAAATTATTCTTTTTAAGTGGACGTTTCATAGCTAATTTATCCAGGTATGTATTTAACAGCAGCATTATTTTTCAGTGGTACTTATACACCGTATTATAAACACAAATGTGACACACAGACTCACTCAAAACAACTGTCAAAAACAAATGCATCTTCAAAAATCCTGGTGTTATTCCTTCAGACACGCACATGAATTGCACTAGGTGAACACTGATACAGCCACCACTGAGGGGTTCTGCCCTCTTCAGTATAGGAGACAAGACACAGAGATTGATTGACAGTAGTCTATAGCAGGGGTGTCAAACATATGGCCCACGGGCCATATCCGGCCCCCCAGATGGTTTAATCCGGCCCAGTCATGAAGATAAAAAAGTATTAGGATGTTGGGGAAAAAGAGCACGTTTCTAGCCCATTCATGTGGCAAGTTATGGGTCTGTAAAGAAATGACCGCAATGCGCAATTCCGCCACTAGGGGGAGGAAAGGAAAAGCAGCCAAAGCAGGAAAAGATTTTTGGAGATTTCTTTGTATTTTGCAGACTGACAATGACACACACTGACGGGTCACTTGAGATCAGGCGAGTTGAATGCGGCCCCTAAACCAAAATTAGTTTGATACCCCTGGTTTATAACCTATCAGGGTGCAGAACAAAAACATGGAAAATTGTACTGATAAAAATCCATGAGGGAACAGTGTATTTTTGCTTTTGTCTAAATGGTTTCTTCATCGTAGGTCTGCCAGTGTGTCCAGAGCTGACTAGACACACTATCCCCAGGTCCAAAGACGTCGGACACTTCCTTTCTGTGACCGGCACTGTGATACGGACCAGCGTTGCCAAGGTAACAGGACTGTTCAGGCCTGTGGAGCAAGAGCATTTGTAAGACGAAAATATGAGGAACATGAGGGTGAAAAACTCTGAAGTTGCTTGTATCAAACCAAGTGGATGGAGAAAATCCAAAGTCTAACTGTTCATCGTCACTCGTAGGTTCTGGAGTATGAGCGGGATTATATGTGCACCAAGTGTCGACACGTCTTCAAGGTGCATGCCGACTTTGACCAGTTCTACACCTTTTCGGCACCGGTGAGCTGCCCGAACCCGTCCGGCTGCAACTCCATGAAGTTCAGCAGTCTGTCTGAAGGGTCGGAACCGGCTGCCTGCAGGGACTACCAGGAGATCAAGATACAGGAGCAGGTACAGCCTTTTACAGGTTCCTCTGTCTACACAGCAGGTTACCTTCTGCCCTCATCCTACAGGTGCAGAGGCTCTCTGTGGGCAGCATCCCTCGATCTCTGGTTGTGATTCTGGAGGACGATCTGGTGGACGGTTGTAAATCTGGTGAGAATCGCCCAAATTGGTGATCTGATTTCACTGCAGCTTCCTCTGACTTCTTTGAGATGGTTGCAGGAGACGACGTGACCATCTACGGGGTGATGTGTCTCCGCTGGAAGCCCCTGTATGACGGCACCCGCTGTGAGGTGGAGCTGGTCCTCCGAGCCAACAACCTGGAGGTGAACAACCAGCAGACGGCTGCCGCTCAGCTTCTTAGCGACGCTCAAAAGGAGTTCGAGGAGTTCTGGAGTAGTTACGAACACGATCCCATGGCTGGCAAGTGTTAACTGTCTCACTTTACCCTCACTTC
Source organism: Oryzias melastigma (assembly GCF_002922805.2). Lineage (NCBI taxonomy): Eukaryota > Metazoa > Chordata > Actinopteri > Beloniformes > Adrianichthyidae > Oryzias > Oryzias melastigma. The sequence goes on from NC_050535.1 coordinate 10,891,867, forward strand.
TACCTGCTGCTCACCGAACCCTTCTGTGTTCTCTGCAGGCCGGAACCAGATCTTACTGAGCCTGTGCCCGCAGGTCTTTGGCATGTATGTGGTCAAACTGGCCGTGGCGATGGTTTTGGCTGGTGGGGTGCAGAGAGTAGATCCTTCTGGGACCAGAATCAGAGGTTTGTGTCGAGAATGTTACACCAAATAAAAGATTACAGTTAGTACTGAAGATATACTGAGCAAGAAAGTATTTGATGATCCACAATTTTCCCCTAATTTCTGTATTTTAAATGTTATTTGAGAGAATTACCTCACATGAAATGAAGCAGTAATCTCATACATCTGAACAGCAGGAGTTCAGTCTTCAATCTCTCTGTGATCTACTTGCTGTTGAATGGAAATTAAGGTTCTTAATGACTCAAAAATGGCGAGGATGCCACAAAAACAAGCATGATGGTAGATCTGAAGCACCAGAATTGGGTTGGTTTACTAGAAAAGAAGTGATTCCAGATTTTCTGAAGGAAAAGCTGTTTGTGCCGAAGATATATCCCTGAGGTACATCGCTGTGTTAATGTCATGATGTTCCTCTGCTCTTGTGTCACCTGCTTATCCACCTGATATTCACGGTTAGGAAAGGCGGTCCTCCATGTGCCAGGTGTGTTCTGATCTGAGCGTGCTTGTCTTCCGTAGGAGAGTGTCACATGTTGCTGGTTGGTGACCCGGGAACAGGGAAGTCCCAGTTCCTGAAGTACGCAGCCAAGATCACACCGCGATCCGTTCTCACTGCTGGGATCGGATCAACAAATGCAGGTCTGTAGTAGATTGAAATTTCACTTTGAAGATGAGGAGGTGTTCACTTTTCCTCTCCGTCTCCGTGCCAAAGGGCTTACGGTAGCTGCCGTGAAGGACGGCGGCGAGTGGCACCTGGAGGCGGGAGCTCTGGTCCTGTCGGACGGCGGGCTGTGCTGCATCGACGAATTCAACAGCATCAAGGAGCACGACCGCATCAGCATCCACGAGGCCATGGAGCAGCAGTCCATCAGTGTGGCCAAAGCTGGGTACGACCTCCAGCATGACTGATCTGTGTTAACGGTACTGGATCTCTAAAGTCTACTATAGATTTACAGAGTTTATGAACAAAAATGGAGCAGGAGACTTTAATTAAACTTTAAAATAGTTCAGCATATACTGAGGAAGTAAACATGAATTAAAGGATTTCATTTGTGACACTAGAACACGTCTCAAAGTCGAGGCCCAGAGGCCACATATGGCCAATTTGGCATTTAGCTAATATTTTAGCTGGCTATTAAGCGTTTTCAGCTATCAATTTCAGTATCTTCAGCTATCAGCACCAGCAACTTCAGTGGCCAAATTCAGCTTACAGCATTTACACTTGCATTATCACAGGTAATGCTATATATCTAGATGATCATTTTGTTAAAAAGTTATAGTTTTAATATTTAAAAAAATGTAGTTTTAGAGTCTTCAATAAATGTTTATCCTGTTTGGCCCGTGACCTAAGGCGTGTTTTGGATTTTGGCCCCTTGTGCGGTTGAGTTTGAGACCCCTGCACTAGAATAAAAGTTAAAAGAATAAACTCCTCCATGGTTACAGCATTGTTGACCCATTCTGATTAAAAAGACAAACAAAAAAAACAAAAAAAATGGTCTTTATTTTTCTTTTTTCATTTGTCCTGTCCAACAGCTGAACAAACATATGGGAACTGAAAGCCTCTTGTGTTTGAGAGATTTTACTGTGACAAATAAGGGTTATGGACACACACACGAGGAGTTTATTTGTATAAACCCCTTTCGTATTTGAGGCTAAACTTTATTTATATTAATTATGTTTGTATACATTTCTTGTATGGAAAAGAGAAGAGAGAAGGTGAGAGCGGGAAGTTAGTGATGGGTGCAAAAGACAGGGGAGAAAAAAGAGGTTGAAGAAGTAGGAGGGGATAGAATCACAAAAACAGTCAAAAGGGCGTGGCCTGTCCACAGACACACTTAAGTATTACAAACATTTGTTGGCTCCAAAAACCTTCACACACATACATGTCAAAATGTTTACAATACAAGTACCGGTCAGAAAATAAACGTATGCATAGAAACAAACATGTCAAACGTATATCATTCCATTGTTCACTATTCTTGCTTGTCTTCTTCACCAAAAATGTCAACAGGTTGTAGCTCCATAGCTAACATCAACACCTCCTCATGGAAGTCCTCCTCCTCTGTCCACAGAATGGTGTGTAAGCTGAACACCAGAACCACCATCCTGGCTGCCACCAACCCAAAAGGCCAGTACGACCCCAACGAGCCTCTGTCTGTCAACGTGGCGCTGGCCAGCCCCCTGCTTAGTCGCTTCGACCTGGTTTTGGTTTTACTGGACAACAGAAATGCCGAGTGGGACAGAGTCATCTCCTCCTTTATCCTGGAGGAGCAAGGTGAGAGCTCACCAGAATAATCCAGTAAATCTCCACCGCTGTTGATGAATATGTGACAGAAACCGTCCTAGAAAGGACCCAGATGTTTGCCGCACCACAAACATCTTGTTGCTTCTCAGGTCTTCCAGCAGAACACTCTGCTCTGTGGTCCATGGAGAAGATGAAGGCTTACTTCTGTGTGATCAAGCAGCTGCAGCCGCAGGTTTGTGACCAGGCCAACCTCATCCTGACCCGATACTACCAGCTGCAGCGCCAAAGCGACGGGCGGAACGCCGCCCGCACCACCATCCGCATGCTGGAGAGTTTAAGTCGGCTGGCTGAAGGTACAGTAAGAACGGTGTCTTGGTCGTCCCAGGATACTGGTATTTAGGACAACTGAACTTTAGAGGTCTATCTAGAACCTCTGTTGTCTCTTCCCTAACTTCTTGTAAGAATACAAAGAAAAAGGGCTTGAACTGGTCTTACTTTAGCTCGATTGAACACTGCAGTTTGTCCAACCCTCAGCTCACGCCAGGCTCATGTTCCGAGAGACCGTAACCATCGAAGACGCTGTTGTTGCCGTGTCCATCATGGAGTGCTCCATGCAGGTGAGGAGCAGGACCACTCTCTGGATTCTACCGTTGATTTCCATGTTAAAAACTAGAGATGTAAAAGATACAGGTAGAAAAATTGATCGAGCATTGGGAGTAACATCAGTATTGGTTGAATATAAAGAAGATTATGTTGAATAAAGTGCATAAAATCAATCAGGAAGTGAATAATCAGTTTCTCTTCCTGCCACGTCCTATAGACATTTTGTTTTTGTTGCAAGAATATCAACATCCATATAAAATTATATACACACCCCTATGAACCCTATATAACCATTTCTGAGACCTCCATCTCAGTAACATAATCTAAACTTTCTTAAAAACCCATTCTTCATAACTTGGTTCCTGTTTACTGCCGTGTAGTGCATCATCTCTCCACTAGGGGCAGTCGACGTGCTTTTCCTGCTCCTTTCAAAATGGCTGCTTCCATTAAATCTCAAAAACACTTTTGGCGGGAAAAAAGTTTAGCTAATTTCCCCCCCAAAATGCAAAATTTGTTGATAATGAATTATTAATGAGATTTGAGACATTAAGGAACTTTTTTTCCCTGAACACTCATGATAATATTTTAAATTTCAAACTAACCAAATCCTCTAGCGTATCACAACTGATACTATATATCATCAAAAAATATGTAAAAAAAAGTTTCCATTGATTTCATCAAAGGGTTTAAAAACATCTTAATTCCCCCAAATCTAAATTCTCTGTCAGATCTTTGATTTTGTTGCTCTACAGAATAAAATATTTCACCTTTACATGAAATATATTTACTGCCTGCTTTCTAGACGTTTTTTGCTGTCTGATGCTTTTGGTTTTATTTATGTTAATAATTTTTTTAACAAAACAATTTTTTTTTAAATCCACAAAAATCTACAATTCCCTTAGCCCTTCACATTTGGTATTGTTAAAAAGCCCCAATTGTCTTCTGTAGATACCAAAATGAGTTCATTCAGAGGTATGAAGTGGTTGAGAGATATTCAGGTTTACAAAATCACTTAATTAGCTTCCTCTTTGCCATGATTGCAATTATTGTAGCTGTTCTGAGTTCAGTTCTGATGGACAAAGGTTTTTTTGGTGTTCTGTTTCTCCTGCAGGGCGGCGCTCTCCTAGGAAACGTCAACGCCTTGCTCACCTCCTTTCCTGCTGACCCGGTTGATCAGTATCGGTCCCAGTGCCGGGTGGTTCTGGAGGGTCTGAACTTGCCTTCGCTTCTTCGCAGTGAGATGGGGCGACTGTCCAGGTGGGGGCGCTGTTTCTGCTGCTCACTTTACAGCTTACTGTTCTGCTGTGTCAATCTGACAGTTTTGGTGTCACATTTTTTTTCAACTCCTATTTAGGTTGAGGAGCTCTGAGCCTTCAAGCTCCGCCCCCAGCGAACCAAAGAGCCCACCCCTCAACGGGGACTGGGAGACTGTTTCGCCTCCGCTATATGGGTCTCCAATTTTCACGTCAACTCAGGAAGTGAACAGGAAGTCTGGCTCGTCTGATCGGACCAACCATCAAACTGAAGGCGGCGCTCGGAGTGATACTGCCTCCACGTTCCATCATCCCAATGTTTTGACGCCATCAGAAAACCTTAACATTCCCTTAAAAAGACAGAAACAAACTATAAAAGAGAAAACACAGAGAACCCAAAAACCTCCAGAGGGGTTTGGTTCTACGGTTCCTAAAACTCCCAAACCCACAGGAACCCAGGAGGTGACCCGGAGTATTCATGGAGACTCAGCGGGAGGAAGAGGAGGAGGAGATGAGGGCAATAATGAAGAGCAGCGCTCTGATCTCCAGTTTCTTGGTAAACATGGGCAGGACAGGACGGAATCGAAGAGCATCAGCGCTGCGCTCAGTGAAAAGATGGTAGTGGAAGCTTCAACCAACCTTCACAGCAAGTTGTCAGGTTTTACGTTCAAACCGAGGAAGACAATGGCTGCCATGCTCAAGGATTCTGCTCCTCACCAAGAGACGGCCAAGACGGCCATAAAGAGGATACAATCTCTTCTAGACGATGAACCCAGAAATGAACCTACAAATGCAAAGAAACGGCGAGTACAGACAGCAGAGGGCGCCGTTTCAGAGGAGCATAGCAGACGAAGACAGGACAACGGTGAGGGAAGATCTTCATCGTCAGGAAGGGTGTTTGGTGTTACGTCCTCTGGAAAGGACAAAGGAGAACCAGGAGATGATAGTGAGAAAATAGAGTGTCCTGAAAGAGGTCAGAGTAATCCAGTGTCCGCGGTCGGTGATCCAGGAGGCCAGAAGAAGAACAGTGTGGCTGCGTCTGCCTTCACCAAACTGAGCAGATTTTCTTTCACGGGTTCAACAGAACACAAAGCTGCCCAGGAGTTACCAGAGAGAGAAGAGGACGCTGACAGTCTGAGAGCGGATCCAGAAGAAAGAAGCAGAAGACGGCTCTCGGACCAAAACATGGAGGTGGATTCTGAGCACCAAGAGAAGCAGGATGGACCCAAGAGTCTTGGTGCTGTTGCTCCTCCGAACCAAAGCAAAAGAAAGTGTTTCCAGTTCAGGTCCACAACAAACAGTGGGCCTTCCCCACGTCTGCTGACAGGACTCTCCTTGTTCGAGTCTGTCGACGTTAACAACGACGTTCTGGACACAGACTGGGACCAGGAGATCAGCAGTCTTAAAACGGACCTGTAACAGAACCCATGTGGTTCTGTCCGTAAATAATAAAAAACTGATGACCCAGAGCCTCAAATGAGTGAACATTTAAGATTACAAAAGAACTTTCAATGAGTCATGGTGATCTGAAACCAAATAAAGATTATGTCTTCGGTTTAAAGGTTTTTGAGGTGTTTTAACCATTCCTTCTGTTTTGACATGTTTTTTACTCAATGGCAAAATTAACCACATAAGCAAATCCTTTTAAATACAAAGTTGGTAGTGGTGACTTTTTTTTTTTTGCCAAAAAGAACCTAAATGGTTTAACCTCCAGCTTCTTAACCTGTTGTGTCATAAAAGCATGAACTTCTACTTTATGTTTGTTTTTTCTTCTTTTACATTTTCTTTAGAGCTTTTACTGAACCGCTCAAATTCCACCAACTTGCCACATTCATATGATATGAAATCATTTTTTTTAAAATGGCACATTTGTTCTTTTCTATATGTTTAAATGTGTTTTTCCCTTTCTCTAAAATTATGATAAAGATTTTCATTGCCTCTAATACCAAGAAACACATTTGGTTGTTTTTTTTAGCATAAATGCATGCTGTATGTTTTTAAAAAAAGAATAGAAATATTCACGTTATCAACCATAGTTGTACTAAAATATTCAAAAATAGATCTTAAAAGTTTTTGAAAAGGTGCTTGATTTTGAAGAAAGACATTCAACCCAGTTTCTTTGTCAAATTTGTTGTTTTTATGAGCCAGCCCTGTCAGTTAGCTCCGCCCCTTTGCTCTAAATCAATCAGCTTTAATTCGATGTTTTAATAAAGAAAACCTTGTGCAGTTGTACTTATACGTTCACATATCCCGGCAGAATTCATGATTTCTTTGGCCATTTTTCATAGAATGTGAATGGTAACACAAACACTTGGTTTCCACTCATAGTTAGTGGTTGGATGAAGCCATTTATTGAGGCAAAAATTCTGTTTACCCAAATTAAATCACAATGACAACAGAAACGTCCAAAATGACTGTCCTGTATTCAATTTGTGTGCACAAAAGATCTCTGAGTTTCTTGGATCCTAAGAGACCCTTCATCCAGTGCTACACTGACAGTTCTAGATCCTGAGTAATGGAAAGGATAAGGAGCTGTCAAAACTGAACTGTACTAAACAGGAAAGGGATATAAAAAGACATCCAAGGAACTGAGAAGGCCAGTCAGCAGTTTTAAACTTTGATCAAGAAGTAGAAGGTGAGGCGTTTTGTTAAAACCAAACCATGGTAAAAAGAAAAAAAAAATCTGCCGTAACTCACAGAAAAATTGTTACGGATACAAAAGAAAAGCCAACGGATTGTGATTCAAAATGCGCAAACATTGAATGAACATTGCAAGTTAACCAAGTCCAACTTTGACCAATCAGGGACTCGGATTTGGTAGTGACATATAGTGTTCTTTCTAATTCATGGAAGTGTCAACTGTTTGAACATTGATCATAAAAGGAGAAATTGATCGTTGTGGTTTGTGCCCGGCCAGAATTAAATGACACCAAGTCTAATATTTCACAAAAGAGCTGTTAAAGAGAAAGCCTGGAGCAAAGATTCAAAAGATTTACACACTTTTCATGAAATAGTAAACAGTAAAAAATTATAAGAAAGTAGATTCCTTTCCCTATTCGTCCAGTGTGAACAGCATGAGCTAAATGGAGGTTCAAGAATACAAGTTTAGCACTTTCTTGAACGAAGCTTAAAGTCTCTTGCTTCTTTTTCTTTTGAAAAGATTAGGATCTATCTGGGATCTCGGATTGTGCTCTACAAAGGAGCTGAAGTCATTCTTCTCCTCATCACGGTGACACTTTTCCAGCTGATCCAAAATTCGCCTTGTTGATTGGCTTGAGCTCTAGCGGTCCCAAGCTGCTTCTCCTCTTCCTCCTCCCTGTTGCCTTTGAGACCACAAGGTGCAGCAGCTCCACAATGTTGAGGATCACAGAGAAGCCCGCCATCGCCAACATGAAGATAATGAAGATGCTCTTCTCTGTGGGTCGACTGATGAAGCAGTGGTTGATGTGTCGACACGGGTACTGATCGCAGGACACTTCTTTAGGCATCAGGAAGAAGCCGTACAAAAAGTAGTGGCCAATGATGAAGACTCCCTCCAGGAGGATCTTCATCACCAGCTGGATCACGTAACTCACCAGGAGCGCCCCCTTGAGCTGGACTTTCCCTCTTTCGTCTGTATACTTTGGAAGTTTCGCTAAATACTTGTGCCCCCCCTTTAGTTGCTGCTTCCTCCTCAGTTTGTTCTCCCTGCGGATGACCAGTAGAACGTGTCCCAGGTAGACCAGCGTTGGCGTGGACACCGTGAGGATCTGCAGGACCCAAAACCGTGTATGGGAAATCGGGAACGTGGTATCGTAGCATAAATTATGGCATCCCACAGTTATGGTGTTGCATTTAAAGCTCTTCTTTTCGTCTTTCCACACTTCATCCACACCAGCAGCTAGGATGAAGATCCGAAAGAGGAAGAGGATGCTCATCCACACCTTACCGAACACGGTAGAATGGGATTGCACCTTGTCCAACAGCTCGGACAGGAAAGACCATTGCCCCATCTTAGCTGCCTGAGGGGAAAAAAAAACAACCAAGAAGGATCCATGAATTCACAGCTTCAGATGTGTCAGAATTGTCTGCCAACTAATAGAAGCTTATTTTTTCATGATGAATTAGTAACATTTTCAGACTGGTCAAATTTATAACATCTCCGTCAGTGTTTGTTAAAAAAATGTAAATGATAGTTTAAATTTGAAAAGAACTGCAAACTACACTTGTTAATGTTGCAGATTTTGTTCCATTGAATTATTATATGATGGAAATCCACTGTGATGTTTGAAGTCAGGAAGCGTTCACGCCATCAATCTTCAAGCAAAAACCCAACAAGCTGTCTTTACAAAACGTGATTCTGTCAAATAGTTCATGATTGTCTCTTTGAAAAAATTTATTTCTACAACCCTACTAATAAACATAACCAGCTAGATTTGTATCAGATAAGATCAATACTTGATAAAGTAATTCTTAGAAAAACGCCTTACCTCAGTGATGAGCTCTGTCCGTCTCTGGACGATTTCTCTCACTTCCTCTCTTTATAATTCCTCCCAACTGCCTAATTTGTCCTCGATTCCTCCTTGAGAACGCCCCCACACAACGTGACAGTCGTGATGTTGAAATAAACGTCTTTGAGGTTTGAGATCAGTCATTTTCTATCAATGTAGGGAGTTGATGTGATCTTGAAATGGCTGGCGCTCCCCACGTGTTCCAGCTGTCCCACGAGCTCCACCCAAACCGGGGCAAACTGAATTCATGCTTGATCAGCTGGCTTCATGACGGGGCCTTCTGGGGTCCATCACAGGCTGACAGTGTCCCAATGTTCTTTGAGACAGAGCAGCCTTTAGTCCACAACAGTAATCTAAACTTTTATGATTTATGAACTCAAGACAAAACAAAAATATGGCCAATACTAGAAGTGCTCATTTGAAGTCAAGTGATTTCCTTACACTGGTGTGGTGGGTGTGTCCCTTAGGTTTATAGTGGGGATTACAAGTAGAGTTCACCTGTTTTCTTGGGTGAAATGAACGCCAGATGAAGGAGGTACACCTGTTGCTGACCGCTTTTGATTCAGTTTTCGCTTTAGTCCTTGTGCTCTCTTATGGGGTCCAGATGACCGAACACTTATATTGATGTGTGATCCCTCCCATGAAAAAGGTGGACAGGATTTTATATCCGCCATGAACACCGGGGAAGTTAAAAAAAATTCTTGGGAAAAAAAAGGTTAGAGTGCTGTCTTGTGGGGTCCAGATGACCCCAATTCTAATATAAACATTGATGCTATCACCCAAAATACTAACGCTAATAAATTAGCATAACAAATACACACAAATAAATCACCGTCAAAACATACGGACGTCTCCCATTTGCTCCCATCAGAACATGTTTAACCCTTGTGCTATCCTATCAACCCTTCGAGTTTTGTGCAGAATCAACGCTGTCTCCCCATTTGGACCCACGGTGATTGATGTCTGGCCATCGCCCATGTAGGTGCAGAACAGGCCCACCAGCCCTTCTGGAGTGTCCATATGATTTCTAATAATTGGACAGTGGCAGTAGGGTGGTAGCCCAGGGCAGGGGGGTGGCAGTCTGATACTGGCCAATCATTAGATGATTTTCTGGGCCTTGGAGACTCTATCAGTCAATTATCACGCTGCCATTTGACTGCCACTAGACTGCCACTCAAACCAACAAATGTGCCCGGGCGGGCATTGACTGATGCCAGATAAAATGTTTGATCGCTGTAAAATGTTATATTTTTCTTAAAACCTCAAAAATGCCTCACCCACAACTCATAGGTGAATTTCTGATGAACTACGGCCACTCTACAGAAACAATGTCTTAGAAAATGACACAAGTTTCTCGATTTTGGCTAATCATAATTGACATAATCATAGTTAAAACATCACTGAGAATGCTTCAACAATAGATGATCAGTGTGGGATTTTTAAGAGACAGACACAACACATCTCTGGACCAATTAAAGACACGTAAAAGGAAGAGATTGTTGGATTGGAAAATGGGATTTGCAGAAAAACTTCCTCAATGTTTTTGCAGAGGTGTTGAATACGTGTAAGCATACGTGCAGTGGAGCATTGTTTCTTTGTTTGAAGTAACAGCTGTCACTATACAGTTTGATGACAGCAATTCCTCCTTATGGTTCAGTTTTAGGGAGGGTAAAATTCAGTTTGTAATGAAAACTATCCCTGTGGTCATCAAGTCACAATGTTTTCAGGAACTGAGAGTGATGAAGCATGCGCATCCTCCGCAACAGACGCGTCAGCGTTTTTCTCTTCGTTGGGAGTCATCCACGTATCTTCTTGAACTATTTAAGTCCCTTCCTGATTGCCGGCGGTCACTCAGCTTGTTTTGTGACTTTCTTACGGCTAGGACCTGCAGCTAAAAGACAGGTACGTGTTTGGTTTTTAAAATCTGTTTTACAACTTTTTTTTTTCTTGATCAAACTCAGATTCTAATAGCTGGTATAGAAAGACTTTGGCAAAGAGTGAGCAAGTTTCTATCAGTAAATGTGATTTGTTCAGGGTTTATTTTGCAGATTTTATTTATGAATTTGATTTAACCTTTAATTATCCAGGCAGGACAGATTGAAAACAGCTTTCTCATTTTTAACTATAGGCTGGTAAAAAGACAAGACCTTTAGAGGAAGGAAGGAAAGAAGCTACAAGAAATAGAGAAAAAAACTAATCTGAAATTATAAAACCCTAAAATGATTGTCCTGACTGCAGCATCTGTCATCCATACATCCATAGATCATGGGGGACTGGTCGTATCTGTCTCGGCTGCTGGACAAAGTTCAGTCTCACTCCACGGTGGTGGGGAAGATCTGGATGAGCGTTCTCTTCCTCTTCCGGATCTTCGTCCTGGGTGCTGCTGCAGACGACGTGTGGGACGACGAAGCCTCAGAATTTTCTTGCGACATTCATGAACCTGGATGTGAGTATGCCTGCTACAATCAGAGGTTTCCCATTTCCCACGTGCGCTACTGGGTCCTCCAGATCGTCTTCGTGTCGGCGCCCACCCTGGTGTACCTGGGCCATGCTGTGTTCATCGTCCACAGAGAGAAGAAGATGATGGAGAATGGGGGTATCCTAAAGGGGTCAAGGTACACGGATGATCGAGGGAAATTGAGAATAAAGGGCATCCTGTTCTGCACCTACATGACCCAGCTGATCTTCAAGATCCTCCTGGAAGTGGGTTTCACTGTGGGTCAACTCTACATCTACGACTCACAAATCATTTCCCTCCATATCCCCTGTAAACTTGAGCCTTGCTCCCGTCAGACCGGCGCCGAGTGTTACATCTCCCGCCCCACAGAGAAGACCTTCTTCATCTTCTTCATGTTTGGAGTTACGGGCCTCTCCGTGCTCCTCAACATCATTGAGATCATCTACCTGCTGTGCAGCAGAAGGAGAATGGCCGCTAAACGGACTCTGAGGCAGCAGGAGGCGCTCAGCTCACAGATATACTCGGTCAGCCCCACCCTGAACTCAGCGGGTGGCCTGTATGCTGGTTTGCAGACACCATCTCCCCACTTTCTGTCAGGGAAGGAGGACGAAGGAGAGGACTTCAGCAGCAAGGAGAAGGAGAACTGATGCAGTAACGTGAATAAAAACTTTGGAATGATTGTTGGTCTGTTTCCCTCAGAGGTGTCATTAAAGAAAATGTTTTTTTGATGTTTTTATCATGCAATTATAATGCTGGAGCACAAATATATGGAAAATTGAGGTCAAACTTAAGTTTCTGAGTATTTCTTCATTGAAATTGTTGTAAATCAGGAGCAGAAGAAACATTGCCATTTGAAAATCATTGTAGTTGTTACCTCCATTGTAATGGATAGACAACTAGACAACTGAACTGGTTTCTGGGTCAAATCTTACAGCTGGATAGCTCCAATATTGCTCAGCCTTTTTGTTGCACCGGTAATGTTAAGTTGGGGTTGTGGGGGGTGTGAGCTAGCAGGGGAAGGTGTAAACAGAGAGCTTTCAGCAATGGGGAGGGGAGGTATTCCACGCTGAAACTCAGAGGAATATTTCTGATGCCGCTCTGCAGAAACTAAGTCTTAGAAAACAACATAGGATTTTTATTTAGGAAAAAAATGGCATAATCATAATTTAAAGACCACTGAAAAAATAAAGTCTCTACAATGTTAACTTGACTTCAAAAACTTTAAATCAAACTTTTTTTTTTTTTAATTTCCTGTCAATTAAAAAAACAGAAGGCATTTAAGAAACTTTTTTGAGAAAATGTATTAATTATTGACAAAAAACAAATGATTTTATATTGACAAAAAGGTATAGATTTTGCAGGTGTAGATTTCTCATTTTAAGTATTTAATTTAACAGTGACTATATATATATATATATATTTTTAAGTGTACACAAAATGCTTATTCAAAACCACGGTCCTCCAGAATGTACAGATTTTATATGCAAAGCAAAAATTTGGTAAAAAGTTTGAACTTTTATGAGTTAAAAGCACATATTATCTTGTGCTGCACAACATTGGTTACTAGCTGTCCAGAACTGCACTGAGATGATCCTGTTTGGTCTTTTATTTTCAAAATAAGTTATTGGAGCTTTTGTCAAGTGTAAACAATTTTTTTTTAAATCACAATTTGAGAGATGCTGGTTTATTTTTATATTTTTGCTTTTGTTCATGACAAAAAAGTAGACATAATTCATATTTATTAAAAAAAAAAGAAGGTCATGAATGCAAATTCAAATTTCTTAAAGGCTTAAGTTAATCTATGCGGCTCCTTCTAGGTTTGATCAGTAGAAAATGGCTCTTTTACTGTTAAAGGTTGCTGACCCCAATGCAAAACCAATATTATACAACTATCATGTCAGTGGGTGTTAATGAACATAGAAGAACCAGGTTGGACCGGGTCGCAGGAGCAGCATTCTAACCAGATTTCCCTCTCCCCGGTCACTCCAGTCCAGAAGAGAGATCGCAGTTTGTTCCTCGGTGCTCAAATTTTAACACGGTATTCGTCACTTCTGCCACTAGGCAGCGCTAGTGACTAAAGCAAATGTAACATCACTCTGTGTACCATGAACCCTCAGAGGGACCATTCAGAGAGAAACTGCAAGTAAATATCACCACATGATCATATGATCAGGAACCTTTTAACAAACAGTTCTGTTCTTCAGAACCTGAAGGTTCATCTGGAAGATGTTTTCCTGCTCATCATTGTAGATTCTTTAGTTTAAGAAAAACAATAAAAAATAAAATTGATCATGATTGTAATGAATAATAATAAATAATAACAAATAATTTAAGATTGTTACAATTAGAATTGGCCCAAACGGGAAAAATTAGACTAATATCAAGATTTTCTTATTTATATACACTGCATTTTTTTACTGTACAGATGAAAAACAATATCTTGTTGTTTACACATGCATCATTGACAATGAAGGTTTTACATAAAAAATGTACTGTTTTTTATTAAAGGCGGTGTTCTCTCGTAAAAGGAAGAATTTTGAGCAGAAGAATACTTATTTTTTAAGTTCTTTCGTTTGTGACTTGTAAGCAACCCTCCTTTTTTAATCAATGGAAAAGTAAAATGTATATTTAATATGTTAAAATTCTTCTTCATAAATCCCTGGATTTGATTCATTCTCTCAAAAGATAAATAAATATTGTGTTTTTTTAAACTCTACGCGGATTTAGAGTTAGTCAATGAGCCCAAATAAATAAGTATTTTTTTCCATTTAATTTTAATAAATCAATGAATATAGCCCACAATTATCTTTTTTTTCCTTAAAAAAATGGCGCAACATTTTTACATGACACTAGCAATTGCTATAGTATTACTCCAGCTAAGTAGATGTTTAAATTTAAGAAATATAGCATAAATGTTTTGACTTATTGGTGAGTCTTTTTTATCAGAACTTCCTATGAAATTGTTATTTTTTTATGTTCTGAAAAATAGTTTACATGTTTTATCACTGCAAAAAAAAATAATAATAAATAAAATAGCAGAGCGATATTTCAAAATTACTGAATAAAAATTAAGAAAAGTTAAAAACAAACCTCCCACCTGTGTTCTGATTCCGTCCCTAAAAAGTCTAGTTCCGGCCCTGGTCCTTCCATCCTTCTAGGTGAGCCGCTGCGCGTGCAACCCCCCCGCGCGCGCGCTCTCGCGCCTCCCCCCTTGAGTCTTGACGTGGATGTGGTCACGTGACTGGACCTCCTCTTATAGAGTAACTTTGACAGTTTGGTTCAGTTCGGCTGCGGGTCCGGTGCGCGAGTCCAACTCCTCCAGACGGGACTGAGACACGGCGGACACGGTCTGTCCGAACCTCCAGGTGAGTTCTGCCCCAGAACCTGGCAACTTTTGCTTCTTTCTTACTCCAACACCTTCACCAGTTGAGGAGCTTCTTGAGGACCAGATGAAGGACACTTTCTCCTCTGAGTGTGGGCTCAGGTGAGCGGTTCTGGACGGGTTTCTCTGAAGTGGATCTGGGTTGTGTGGTGGAGAGGAGCCTTGGGGACCTTCTCGGAGCTCTGCAGGGCTTTGTGCTGCTTTCTCTGAACTCATTCATGCAGAAAGTGGCGGGACATTGTGTCTCTAACAGTCAGCGACTGTTCTTCTCCTGGGCTCCTGAGGAGTTGGACCTCCAGATAAGTGGGAGCACATGCAGAGAATTGAGCCAGCCTGCAGCTTCCTGCTCATCCACAAAGGTCTTTCTTGTGAGGGCCACTTTGAGAAGCTTTTCATGTGTCACATGTTGGGGATTTTTTTCTTTTTTGACCTGATGTTTCCATAAGGTCAGTAAAGTCTGCAGAAGTTTGTTTGATTTACAGCTGGTGTTTTACAATCTTATAAATGACGCTCTGATCTGAGGGACCTCGTGCACTTCTGTCTGACAGTCAAAACTCTTTGAAGGACCTGTTGTTGTATCAGTCACATGAAAATACAACATTCTGCCTCTTGTTTCTGCATCTGCGAGGCAGCAGGTTTTCTCCTGAGCTCTTGTTGCCCCGAGTGAACCCTGTCACAGCACAACGGCTCAGGCGCTTGCCTCCTTGTGTTAGTTCTCTGCATCTTTTTAGGCCTCTTGAAATCATGTATGTTTTACTTTCAAGTCTAAATTAAGGTAATTTTGGAGCTAATGTCAAAACGTCTTCATGACAGGTTCTAAAGATCTTTAAGGAACCCATCAGAACCCTCAGGTATTTGTTGATCTGTGGCTCCACCATTGATATTTCTTGAGTTTTGTAGTCCAGACTGCCTGATTTTATGAGTCGCCTTGATTTCTGCTCAAAGAGTCTAAAAGAAAACAAGGAGACGCACCCGAATGTGCATCCACAGCCCCTTTGAGTCCGAGCCAGTCCGGATTTAAAGTGCAGCTCTTAAGGAAAAGAACAAAAATGTGCTCTTTGTCCCCGGCTCCAGTAATTGGATTAGCTTGTTGCGTCATTAAACATTTCGTTTAGTCTCCTTAAGTTCTGCTCAATTACATAATCCTTCCAAAACAAACAAAAAAACCTGAAGTTCTTTCATTGGAATCAAACGTTTTCATCAAATGTGAAAGATCTCAACCAAAAAAATCTACTTTTTATGGAATCTTAACATCAGAATTATGTCTACTAGAAAAGTAGGTCTGAAAATGAGCAAATCAGAAATCTAAAATATAAAAACTGCTTAGATTTCAACATTATTTAATGCAAAAACTAGAAGTTGTAACAAACTGGGAGAACAGTGAGTGGAAATGTGAATTGAAGCCACAAATTTTCCGTCAGAAGTAATAACTCTCAGTTATGCTTCCTGTAAGATGGTATCACTCTCCCTTTGCTTTTATCCAACGTCTGGCTGCTTCTGAGCCAACACTAAAAGTTTGTTTGACTCCATGACATCGTCAGCTCAATTTTTCTTTTTCTTCTTCTTCCACCAGCTAACACTCCCCAACGATGGGTGATTGGAGTGCTCTGGGTCGCCTGCTGGACAAGGTCCAGGCCTATTCTACTGCGGGTGGGAAGGTCTGGCTGTCCGTGCTCTTCATCTTTAGGATCCTGGTTCTGGGTACCGCTGTGGAGTCGGCCTGGGGCGACGAGCAGTCGGCTTTTAAGTGCAACACCCAGCAGCCTGGTTGCGAAAACGTCTGCTATGACAAATCCTTCCCCATCTCCCACGTCCGCTTCTGGGTCCTGCAGATCATCTTTGTGTCGACGCCCACTCTACTCTACCTGGCCCACGTCTTCTACCTGCACAGGAAGGAGCACAAACTCAACAGAAAGGAGGAGGAGCTTAAAGCCGTGCAGAACGATGGGGGTGACGTCGACGTACCGCTTAGGCAAATTGAGCTAAAGAAGTTGAAGTACGGCATTGAGGAGCATGGAAAAGTGAAGATGAAGGGAGGCCTCCTCAGAACGTACATCGTGAGCATCTTCTTCAAGTCTCTGTTTGAGGTGGGCTTCCTGTTGATCCAGTGGTACATCTACGGCTTCAGTCTGAACGCTGTCTACACCTGCGAGAGGGACCCGTGTCCTCACAGGGTGGACTGTTTCCTGTCCCGGCCCACGGAGAAAACGGTCTTCATCATCTTCATGCTGGTGGTCTCTCTGGTCTCTCTGCTGCTCAACGTCATCGAGCTTTTCTACGTCTTGTTCAAGAGGATCAAAGACCGCGTGAAGAGACAGCAGCAGCAGCAGCCCGGGCTTTTCCCCGGGGGAGGGGGAACTTTGAGCCCCACCCCCAAAGAGCTGTCCACCACGAAATATGCCTACTACAACGGCTGCTCGTCCCCAACCGCCCCCATCTCACCTATGTCCCCCCCAGGCTACAAGCTCGCCACAGGGGAACGAGGAACCGGCTCCTGCCGGAATTACAATAAGCAAGCCAATGAGCAGAACTGGGCCAACTACTCTACGGAGCAGAACCGGCTGGGCCAAACTGGTGCGGGAAGTACCATTTCAAACTCCCACGCACAAGCCTTTGACTTTCCTGATGACACCCATGAGCACAAGAAACTGTCCTCGTCAGCGGGACACGAACTGCAGCCCATGGCGCTGATGGACCCCAGGCCGTGCAGCCGGGCCAGCAGCAGGATGAGCAGCAGAGCCCGGCCCGACGACTTGGATGTCTAAGGGGCCCGGGCGACCTTCCCGCTCTGCCTGGCCGACAGGGTGTGAGGCTGCAGGCGGACAATCAGGCAACACTTGATCAGAAAGGTTCATGAAGAAGGTGGGACTAACCTCAATCACTGTCCTCACGATAGAGACTGTGTGTCAGTCAGAGACATTAAAGCTTCAGTGTAACACTTTCAAAAGGTACAACTCGCAACTATTTTGTCTTTACTGTAACTTTGTAGTTCCATTAGTCCAGCTTTAGAAAACACAGCAGCCATAGGGCCGGTTCAGAACACGGAAACCCGGTTCATTCTTTACCCACAAGTTTTCAAAATTTTTAGACTGCCGCCGTGGAGCTACAGCCGGCGAGGGGCAACAGGGAAGGAACAACGAATAAGGTGGAGGGCATAGAAGAGGCAGGACCACCTGCTCAGATTTAAGGAACCTGAGCAGAACTGCCTCCTATTGACACACGTGTCTCTTTGGTATTTGTAGCCTGCACTATTTAGTGAAAACACTGTACTTGGTGGGCGGTGCATCAGACAGCTTTTGTTAACCAGAGATAAACATTGAGAAGTCTTGTAGAGCAGGACCCCCGTCACAGAAGAACCACATGGAGTTGGTCTTCAGAACCTCTGAGATCTTCAAAACCTGACAGGATCACCAATCTGGTTTTGGTTTGTCAGGGTTTTTTTCATATTCTTGCCCCCTTGATGACTTTGCTACCTTCCTAACCTTTAACTCCAAACTAACCTGCCGACTAACGGGGGTTTATCTAGTCCTTAGTAGAGCTCATAGTGTTTGTTTGAGAATGAGCCAAAAATAAACCCTGATCAACCAGAACCTGTGGAGATATTCCTGGGTCTTACATCTAGACTCTGGTTCTATCATTGGTGCTCCAAAGAGCCATTGATGTGAAGATGCTATAGATCTAAGGGGAAGTCATCAATTAGTCCTCTCTAGGGCCTGGTCATTCTTGAAACGTTCTCAGCAGCGGTTTCCCTAACCAACCGTGGCCTTCAGGGACGCACAAACCTTTGGTTACAGTAAAAAACTACAGTTTTATTGACTAGGTGCCAAATACAGTTGTGATAGATGACCAAAACAAGAGCTGTAGTCCTTAAGAGTCCATGCAATAGTCTTCATCAGTTCCTCTAGATTCTTAAGCTCTGGTCGGCCCACTCCCCCTGAATCTCAACTGAGGAGGATTTTGTCCAAGAAAACTGGAGTTGTCGTTTGGTGCATTTTATGTTAAGCTCTTTGTTGAGCACTTGTCTCAAACAGGTCTTCATCTCATGTGGAGGATCAAGGTTACGGCCTTGAATGTGCCATAAAAATGAAAAAAAAAAAAAACAATTGTATCCCCAAACCCCCTTTTATATTAATTGAAAGCAAACCAAACCGTTTGCCTTACAATCGCAGCCGACTGTAGATTCCTGAGAAACTTTGAATCTGTGTGGTGTTGTGATTTTTGTTTTGTGGCTTCCACGAGTCACCACCAACTAGTGCTCGGATTGAGCTCGGATTGAGCTCGTCTCTCGAGGCGAACGGGAACTCGGAATGTTGAGTTTTGTAGGGACTGTTTAACCGCTGCTGCCTGACACATAGAGACATAGTACTGTAACTGTAGCTAGCTGTCCAGATGAAATGTGAGATTGTAGACTAATTTTTAGTGGTGTGTGTTAACGTCTGCCCTCGTAGCTCCACAGCTGTCCCTCCCCTCCCGTCCTCCTCCTGACCTGTTCATCATGTTGTCGGTACTCTCATGTTTTGGATGTTTGCACTGAGATCTTGGTGTTAGAAGACGTTTTCTGAAGCACGAGTTTTCTTACAGACATGTTACTAATTTATTGTACAACACACAAGTCGGCCACACGTGATGTCAGTCACCTTGTTTCACAGGGAGCTGTGGCGCACACCAGTGACAGAACCGGACCAGCGGTCTGTCACGCGGTGCTGACCCACGAGGATCCACTGTTGTACAGTGAAAGTGCCTGATAATAAAAGACAGAGTCGCTCTTTGTATCTGTGAAATGCTTCTCTAACCAATAAAATTTTCTTTCTTAAATCCTGACTGTGTCACCTTTTTTTTGAACAAAACAAAAATTTCGTTTCAGGTTTAATTTAATGTTTTTACCAAAGATTTGAGTTTGCACAGAGAAGAGCAGATGTTTCCTGATCAATAAGTCTCTTGTTTGTGTTTCAAAGCTAACAGGACTTCTGCAGGTTGACATTGCATTAACGAATGACCCAAGTAATGTTTTTGATCCTGTTGGGGTAAGATGTTTTGGGTTAGTGGCTTAAATTCCTGCTAGGCTATTTCTGTTTGTGTGCTCGACTGGATGTCCGGTTGTATCCTCTTGAATCCAGTACAACAGCCAGATGACAGGAAGTGCTGTGACAGGAGAGAACCACTGAACCACAGAGTCCCGCTCGGCTGCTTCAGCTCTGACGGAGCATCCAGGTTGGAGGTCTCATCGTTGCAGAGCTTTGGGCTGCCACATTCCTCTCAGGCCACATGCCGTTACTGACCGCTGTGCCGGGAACACCGTTTGCCTAAAATCGGCCTGTAATGTTCAGCCGCCACATGTTGGGTAACAAGTCGTTCCTGATGAAGTTTTATTGTTCGACAACAGAAACCCAGCGTGCAGTGAGTTATTCTGCACCATGAGGCGTGTACCAAATTTTACAGATCATTGTAGGAGTGAATCATGTAGTAGATCATGTGTCAGAGTCAAGGCCCGGGGGCCGGATCTGGCCCCCGGTAATTATATCTGGCCCTCCAGATCATTGCAGGATATTATCTTGTGCTTATTTCTAACTTGTATAAGTTTGACAAAATATATTTTTATGGAGAGAAAATATTGAAAGTTATTTAAGGTTTAAGTTTATTTATTCTGAAATAATATTCCTGCCTTTTCATTTTTCATGTTCATACTAAAAATTTAGTTTTAAAGTTTTAAAAATTGCAATTCTGCTAGCTTTTTGGACTATTTCGGCATTTAATAAGATTTTTAGGCTATTTTGAAGTCTAGCTAACATTTCAGCTACATGCTAGCTATTTTGGCTAATTTAGGCTTTTTTCAGTTTTTAGGGTATCTTGAAGTTTAGCTATTTTTTCAACTACGTGCTAGTTGTTTTGACCAAGCTAAGTTCTTTATTTACTTATTTATTTTAGTTTTTTAGGCTAATTTGGCATTTAGATAATATTTTAGCTGTCAGCTTCAGTATTTTCAGCTATCAACTTTTCCGTTTTCAGCCATCAATTTCAGCATCTTCAACTATCAGCACTAGCGGTTCAAATTCAGCTTACAGCATTCACACTAGCATTATTGCATATAATGCTAGTTCATAATTATATTAAAAAATTACGGTTTTAAAGTTTAAAGAAAAAATCATTTTTAATGTTTTCAATAAATGTTTATCCTGTTCGTCCCGCAACCTAAGGTGTGTTTTGGATTTTGGCCCCCTGTGTGATTGAGTTTGACCCCCTTGTAGTAGATGATGGTCTTCGGAGATCTGTCGAGGCTTCTAAGTCAAAAGCTTTCATGAAAGCTCCCAGTTTACTGTTTAAGAGCTCTTAATTGAAGCACATGTGCAGAGCTGAGGCCTGAAGACCACATGTGGCTTACAGTGAGGGGGCGGAGCCACGGTGCTGGGGTGGGGGTTGGAGGGGTTCAACCTCATTAATGAGAGTTTTATTGTGAGCTTCCAGCAGACTGAGCAACTACAGAGCTGGCCCTCTCATCGCATCAGCATCCAGCAGGCCTGATTGGACACACACAGGCACATCTTCAGTCCTGCTTTCAGGCAGTTTCTTTAGACCCACTCTGATCATCTTTTGAGGTATTGTAAAAGTGTTGCCATTGGTCTTTTAATTATGCTACTTTTAGCCCAAATCTGAAACGTGTTGTTTTCTAGGACATCATTTCTACAGTAGTTCCTTAGAAATTCACCTCTGAGTTGTTGCTGTTGCTGAGAGCTCTCTGTTTACACTAGCCCCTCAAACCCCCAAGCTAACATTACTGGTGCAACAAAATGGTAAGCAACAATAGAGCTATCCAGTCGTGCAGACTTGATCAAGATGTCAACTCAGATGAGGAAAATGATGGATCTAGTCGTCTACAAGTGGATGCATCAGAATGGGGTGGAGCAGGGAGCCCAGGATATTTTTTTTTCAAATGCCTTTTTATGAGTCTGTTTCTTATTCATAACAATTTGCACAAAGAAATACTCAGAAATGAAATTTTACACATAATTGTCTTTATATGTCCTCCACATTAAGAAAAATACAACAAAAAACATATTAAAAACACAATTTTCATTGCAGCAGGTATTGAAATGTCGTTTCTTTTTCTGTGGTTCCTGTTAGTCCAACACGTTTAACCCCCCCCCCCCGCACACCCAGCTGCTGGCTTACACCAATAAAGTTTTTAAGTGGGAGGAAGGCGGGCGTCAGTAGGTTAGATGAGTTCATTTTCACCATCTGCAGAGCGGACACCAGACCAGTGAAACATCTGGTCACCAGAGTATCTGGACATGAGAACGTTTCAGCTGCAGTGCGTTGTGTTCTAATAGGTTTAAAAAATGTGATAAGTTAGAAGGTGGTAGTCACACATGTTGTCTCCGGGTGTGAAAAGTACCCAAAAAGGTGAAATCCCCGCAGGAACTGTTGTTCTGAGGGAATATGTTCAATATACTCAAGCTTTTCAGCTTTGAACCTTTACCAGGAGTCTCCCTCAAAGTACTTCAAGTGAAAAAAAATCCATAAGTATAAAAGACAGTTTTAGTCCAAACAAGCAGTGGACTAGTGGCTAGGATAGGCTCCAGCAACCATGTGACCCTGAAAGGGTTTAAATTAGTTAATTAAATTGCATGAATAGATGTTCCAAACAAAAATGAAT
Source organism: Oryzias melastigma (assembly GCF_002922805.2). NCBI lineage: Eukaryota > Metazoa > Chordata > Actinopteri > Beloniformes > Adrianichthyidae > Oryzias > Oryzias melastigma. The sequence goes on from NC_050535.1 coordinate 10,914,105, forward strand.
GCAGTGTTTTTGGAAGGCTCATTTTAAATCCATCACACCAAGATATTAAAACCAGAACAATTATGGGCCAGGTGTAAATTCGTGGTTGAAAAGGCAGCATGGTCGCAATACAGAAACCAAAACAACAAAAAAAAAAGAGCTCTAGTAGTGAAGAAGATTCTCTGGGAGAAATCTGCTGCATGAAGTCTACTTATAAAGAGGTCAATCATCTGAAAATGTAGCTGGAACTGGATCACGACATGTTGGTAGCTCTAGTAATGAAAGAAAACCACACACAGGTCACTAAAATAACTAGAAACTGAGTAAATAAAAGCAAATGAAACTTTTGCTTCCAACCAAACTACATTAGAACTGGCTTTTAGTAGAATTATTTAATTAAAACTAGCAGGTTGTACAAAAGTGATGGTTCCCTTGACTTTATATTTAAGAAAATCACTGCAACCAAATGGACATAACTGTGACTTAGACCGCTACACCTGTCAGCAGGTGCTTTAGTTCTCCGCTCCAGAGCAAGCTGATCCATTTGTCTCCACTTTGAGTGGTTTCTTCTACAGTTGACGTGTTTCTGCTCCTTCCACAGATGTTAAACAGGTGTTGGATCAGGGCTGACAGAGACCACTTCAGAACGGTCCAAGGTTTAGCTTCCAACTCTTCTAACACTCTTTTAGTTTTTTGAGTATTAGGTCATTTTCCTGTTGGAAGATCCAGAAATTATGACAGAACACATTTACAGCACATTTGTCTTCAGATTTCTTTGATCATATTGAGATGTCATTAAACTTGTAGAGCTTCAAGGCTTTTTGTGTCAGATGCAGGAAAGCAGAACCAGGATTTAACCCAGCCACATCCATGTTTCACAAAAACATATTTACAAACAGAGAGCTGGTGTTACCTGACATCATTGTCACTCCTTAACTCTATAACTGTTTAAATCACATTTGGTGAGCACATTTTGAGACTCCTATCTTATTAGCCTGATCTAAACTTTCCTTAAAAAGACGTCGGATATAACTTGGTCTGTGTTTTCTGCTCTGCAGTTCATCACCATTCCACTAGGGCAAGAGTGTCAAACTCAATTGCACAGGGGGCCAAAATCCAAAACACACCTTAGGTCACGGGCAGAACAGGGTAAACATTTGGACACTGTAAAGCTAAATGTTTTTTACTTCAAAACTGTAACTTTTTAACATAATTAAGAACTAGATATATAGCCTTACCTACGCTAATGCTAGTGTGAACGCTGTAAGCTGAATTTGGCAGCTGAAGATGCTGGTGCTGAGAGCTGAAGATGCTTGAATTGATAGTTAAAAATGCTGAAGCTGAAAATGCTAAAAACACTGAAGCTGATAGCAAGCTAAATTATTATCTAAATGCCAAATTAGTCAAAAAAGCTAGAAAAAAACGACGTAGGTTAGCAAAAACAGCTAGCATGTTGCTAAAAAATAGCTAAATTTCAAAACACTAAAAAAAGTCTAAATGATTGCTAGCTAAAATATTTGCTGAATACCAAAACAGCTAACATGTAGCTGTAAAAAATGTAGCTGAACAAATACCTAAACTTCTAGCCAAAAAACAAACAAACAAAAAAGCATAAATTAGCCAAAACAGCTAGCATGTAGTTGAAGCATAGCATAAAAATCCTAATAAATGCAAAATAGTCAAAAAATCTAGCAAAATGCCAATTTTGAGTTGAAAACGCTCAAGTTGATAGCTAAAAACGCTGAAGCTGACAGCTGTAATAATTGAAGGTAGTAATGGAAAACGCTGAAGCTGATAGCTAGCTAAAATATTAGATGAATGCCAAAACAACTAGCATGTATCATTCCCTTATCATTGTAAACAACTGGTGCGAGTGGAAAACTCGCTGGTGAGTTCAGACACTACAGAGGGTTAAGTCCTGCAAGTCCAGCAGGAGACTTTGAGACCTTCAGCAAAAGTGCTGATGTTGCATAAGACTTCAACAGGAGCTGGATATCAGTGGGTACCTGTTCAAAGAAAGACTGAGGCTGTTTAACCTGCTCTACGTCTTATCAGGTTTGCCCACTGAGACGATTCATCTGAACATGTCTGCAAACACTGAGCCTCAACGCCTCCAGAAGATACCATTCTGGAGCCCAGCAGGTCTGGTCCAGCTTGTCTGCAGCTGCAACAAAGAACATATCAGCACAGCTCTGCACTGGCCATACTACTGGAGAGGTCAAGCACTAAAGCAGCCAGAGGAAGGTGAGAACCTGATTTTAGGAGAACATTTTCATCTAGATTCTGCAGTTCAGTTCTTGTGTTTTTGGTTTCTGGTTTCCCATTATTGTTCTTCTTCTGTAAACTGATAAGTTTCATGTAAGTCTTTTTGAGCAACCTCCTTAAAAGTCATGTTTCTCTTTTATTACACACAGTTGCCATTACTTTTTATGACTTATTTCCTATTTTTTTTGTGTGTAAAAGGAAATGTAGTTCTCACACAGAAGGTCGGTCCATAGTAAGGCTGAGTTAGGTTAGAGTAACGACACCAATCTGTGCTCGGGCGCAGTTTGGTGAATGGAAATGGACCACTGCCTGTTTTGGTGGAATCCAGCGAATGTGATGGCTACAAGCTTCAGGGCCGTTTCTCTGAATCTTTATTCACAGTTAAGTGACACTGTGTTTTAGAGTTTCTAAGCATTAAAAAACATTTGCTCCTCAGTAAAACTATGCTGTATGAGTTTACCTCCACTAAGAACGGTTCATTTTTGTATGTGTTTAATATTTATGTCCTCAAATTACAAATGGAACTTCAAAAAACTTATTTTACCATCAAAAGCTGTTAAACAACTGTTGTAGAAGTTAAAAGAGACCAACATTAGGAACAATTCAGGAACAAGTTTGTGCTGCTAATCTCACCATCAGTGTTGTGCTTCTCTGTATGTTGAGCCCCGCTGCACAGAAGTGTCAATTAATCCACTTTTTAAAATCAAATATATGTAGTATACTTCACAGGAAAAATAATAGGTGCAGGACTGGTGTGCAGGAAACCTGTGTTCGCCTCCCAAATGAGCTTCATCCAGAGTAGGTCCGTAGGCGAAACCCTTTACGCTTATGCCTAATTATGTAGCCACAAAGGGATCTTCGTCTGGTTCTCCCTGTGCCGGTCCCCAGCCCAGATAAAATATAAGGTTTTGTCAGGAAGAACGTATGGCATAAAACTCTGATTTGCTGTGTCAATCTTTGGCGGGATGTGTTGAAAGGTGAAGAACAACATGAAAAATCCTGCAACCTCCAAAGACAGGTCATGGATGACAGGTAATGAAATCATGACTCCATAAATTCAATGATGTTAACAAAGGTGAGTGAATCACTTGTTAATAAATAATTACTTACTCATCCAGTTCTTGTCAGGAGCCGTAGAGGTTGATTAAATGTGTGTACAAACAATCAAATTATATATTAATTTCATAAGGTTTCCAGTTGTCTGCACAGGTTTTCCCAGTACAGTTCTATGACCGGTTGCTTTGAAATGCAGATTATCTTTGTCATGAAAAGTTGGTCTCTTGTTCTGACCAAACCTGAGTTCAGATAAATGTGAGAAGAAGCCCCCATTTTAATGAGGGTCAGCGTAAAAATGCTCCTCCTCTGCAATTTCTAATCCAATCCATCTCCCGGTGTCTGTTTCGCCCAAACACTTTTCTGCCTCCTGGAGGTTTCCACCCCAATAAAAATCTAGACTGAAGCTAGAGCAGCAGCCCTGTCATTTACAGGAGTCAACAGAAAGATTTAGGCATCAAGGAGATCTCCAAACAGTTAAATGCTTTACATTCAGCTTTTTATTAGACTTTCTCCAGATAAATAGTGAGGTTTGAATGAAGCAGCTTTACAGTTTTGTATGAGTTTACACAGCGGGAGCCTGAAGGATTTGTTGGGGGTTCAGCAGGAGCAGCAGGAAGTCTGAAGTTCTGCTGCGTGCTGTTTCCCCAGAGACATCCTGAAGAATTCAGAGGTGTCTCTTTTCTTAGTCTCCATGCTCCATCCAGTTTCTTGACTCTTTGCTTTGCCAGTCGAGTGTCAGCTTCAGTGTGGATGGACCCAGATCCAGTTCTACCTCTTTTCCTGTCATCACGAAGACAAAGAACGATTTGTGAATCTCATAGCTTTATGTTTCTAATGCAGCTCTAGATTTTTTCTTTTGTTTCTCAGCTTGTTGACCATCAGCTGACTCTGTTTCTTCTCAGTGACCGCGTAGATTCATTAGTTCCCGAACAATTTAACTTGAAAGGCCTTCAAGACGCCGTTCTGCCGTCACTGTGCTCGACGTTTGTGTTCAGTTCCAGTACATACCACGCAAAACCATTCAGATCTGAACAAAGGTCTCTGGAGATCACATATGTAAACACTCTCCACATTGATGGTGGACCGATAGCCTCTGAGCTCTCAGCGCCAAAGCCTGTGGAGAACTCTATGTTCACTGGAAATGGGCTGTCACATTGTGATGGCACTTTCACATTGGTCTGTTTGGTCCAAACCAGTTTGTTTGGCTAGTTTTCCGCCTTTGTTTAGCAAACTGAGCTCTGGTATGAACCGAACACGTCAATGGCTTGTGAACTCTGGTTCCACTCCACAGCTTAGATCCAGACAGACTTCTCAAGAGACCAAAAAGGAAAGAAAATCTAAGTGAGCAAATGACATGAAAGGTCAAGTTCTATTAGAAAAGTATTAATAAAAATAGACCATAGAGTTAATCCAGAGAAGCATAATTACATTTGAGGATGAGAGGAAAATGTTGAGTGAAAACAAACAAAACCAACTTAAAATCTGAATTTGTCTTAACCTTATAGACCTCCGGACCAATCAAGACTCCCTGCAGTCAGTCAACCATTTTGGCAGGAATATGAACAGCGCCACCGTGAGCGCCACTACTGAAACTTTCATGCCATCGGAGCATTCATCTCAGTTTAATTCACATGACATTGAACTTTATTTAAAAAAAATTAAAAAGATTAAATTTTACCAACCCGTTTAATTTAATGTGCTTTTTAAAGGTATTGGGCAGGGGATTCTCAGGGCTAGCAGTTGGAGTGTTTGTTGACAGTAGCTTTGCTAACGCGTCTGGTTGCCATTTTTATTTTTCTCTTCCTTGGAGATGGAAGATAGTTGAAAATTGAAGGAATAAAGTCCAAACTCAATGGATTATCACTCTTTCTTCCTACAAAATAAATAAACAAGTCAAGTCTTCAGCAAGTGTTTATTTTTTGATTTAAGGAACAGAGTAATACTCTTCATCTTCATCAAAAAGTATGGTACGCTGTCGCTACTGTATGGTCTTTTGTTCTGAATAATAATAATGAAACTCTTTATGTTGAGCAATAATCCAATTTTCTTTAATAAATGTTTTACAAAACATGATCAGAGTGTTTTTGCTGAGTATGGATGGACCAGTAACAGACATTCTTATCTGCGGATTCCTCTGGTCCCTAATAATAATAATTGCAAAAGAAAAGGTAATTCAAAGCATCTATTAGTATACATGTTTTCACCAATATATATTGCCAATGGTTTGTAGTAAACAAGCAAATCTATTGCAAAAGATTTATTATTAACACAAAAACAGCAATAAAGAAAAAGTACGATTTAAATATTAGACATTGATATTTGGCAACACATGTTTGAAAATGTTGGAAACATCATTATTGTGGATCTTAATTTTTTTTTATACATTAGTGAAAATCTTGTAGATACCAAAAAAGACTGTTACTAGGTAGGATTTGTTCCTTAAGAAAAAAAAAATCAATATTTGGAAATATCAGACTTTGTACTGTGAAGTGTAGTTTTTGTCTCTCAGAGACAAGAGCCGTAACAATTCATTTTAACTATGGTTCGATTGATATCAAAACATGTGTTTGACAGTGTGATTCCTAATTGATACTGGTTCATTTGGAACAATATGATTTCAAATGATTTGCTGACCCAAAATTGACCTCTTAAGCCATAAATTCAGCCAGTGTGACTCAGAGATAAATACCTGGCAAGATGCAGGAGAAGTTGTCCAGATTCCTTGTATTTCTTGCAAGATAATCAAGTGTAAATTAAATATGCTTACAAAAAACAATAATACAAATAGAACATTATACGGCAATGTATGGTCACGTCTTTGTAAAATTCAGTGTTTCCACACATTGGACGTCAATTATGGATGGACCTTGGCCGATTTTACGTTATAGTAAAATAAACTGACCATGTGTCAATCCAAATATTACGATTTTATAATGGTGTAGGTCGATCTGATTAACAACTTGACTCAATCAGCTCAATTGGCTTAGATCGTAGAATTTTATTCTATTAATCGATTACTTGTTACACCCCTACAAGAGACACATTTCTTTTTATTTTGAAGGAGTATTTAGCTGTAACCCCAAACAATGTGTGATTTGTTTCCACATAAACAGGCAGGATGTTAGTCATGGCAGTGGTGGCTTCTGGATGGAGATGTTTGGAGCTGCCGCTTTTTCCATGTTGGGAGTTATTTCTGTGCCGCAGATACCAGCGGTAAGGTCGTAATGGTTTTAAAAATGGTTACGAAGGAGAGCTGCGCTGACATTCACTGAGGAAAGAGTGAAAAAGGTTGAGAGGTGAGGTCACTGAAAAGAGGCTGAGGTTATTTATTTGGTTTGCACTTATCGTGTTCCCGCGTCTCAAAGGCCTGCTGACATTCTCCGGGGTTTCCAGGCAGTGCAGTCAGCATGAAGCAGAAACAAAGAAATTATCCCTTTTATAGCTAAGTGTTTTTGGCTGTCGACCACTTCCCCCGCCACGACAACCCCCACCCAGTCCACACTCAGTTTACCTTGAGCTGCAGATCCAGCAAAAAGGGGGTTCAGCCACCTTCATCCGTACATGTCCATGTAAAAGTGTCCCCTGTGATGACCATTTTCACACAGAAAACCTCCCGTTCAGGGCTAAAATATAGATTCACAGACACAAACATGGGACAAAACGTATAAAAGTACTGTCACCTCACACAACTTGTCATTAAAACTGCTCCAGAGGCGACCACTGTTCTCGTTCTTCTTTCATTTTCTGACAGAATTTGAAAACAACAAACATTTATGTGGAATTTACAAGCAGATCAAAGCGATAAAACACGTGATCATGTGGCTTTTTTTTACAGAAACTCCAAAAAGGGTTGAAAATGTGGCTTTTTATTTTGTAGAAATCTATAATAGCAGTAGTATAAAATCTGGAATTTCTTTGTCAGATTTTGTGAATTCATAATCACTGGAAACTTAAGGAAAATTGCTTTTTTGAAAATATTTTTATGGTTTTATGCATTATTACCATTTAATTTTTTTCTAATCAAGTTATTTTTTATTAATTTAAAAGTGAGACTTTGAAAGTGAAAAATTACTATCAAAAGAGGTTTAGAATGTTAAAATGAACGATTAATAAAACAAAAACCTTAACAATAACAGAGAATTGTTATTGTTTTTTTTATAATTTAAGCAATATTACAAAGAAAAAAGTATTAGATATGTATTTTTATGTGTTTTAGCAACTTCTGCTAATGTGTAACAAAATAAATGTTTTTTTTAATTTACCAAAAATGTTTATTTTATTTTTTTCATAAAAAGTCTTTACGTTTTTTTTTTTGTTACTTCCTCCATCTTCTAAGTTTGTTTTAAAGTAAGTTCTTTAACACTTTTAAAGCTATTAAAAATAACTTAAAAAATACGGAGATACAGCAGATAGAATAGATGCGTTTTTCCCTCATATTTATTTCCCAGCTTGGTTTTTATATGGCTTTACAGTTGGTGTTTTTCTTTAGGTCTTTATCCGAGAATCTTCTCAGGACTTCCAGCTTCTTCTCTAAGTTTGGTTAGTGGTTCAGTTCCCTTTATAGACACCTGTGCAGGTGAACCCGCATCAAATCCAGTGAAAGATGGGATCCAGCAGAACGAACTGGAACAATGGTGGAAAAAAGATCATCTGTGAGGATTGAGCTCTATGGTTTGGTTTTCCAGTTGTGTTCTTGGTTTAATTCATGTTCCGTTTGCTGTTTTCCATCTGTCAGTCACACCAGGTTTAGATTGCCCATTATCTACAGCTGTCTTGATTTATGTTAATGACTCTCAGTGGTTTTCATCTGGCTTGTCACTCTTTTGCTGTGTCATGAAGTTTGTCCCAGTAAAGTTTATTAATGAAATGTTTAAATTTCTGACAAAAGTTCTGGTCTTCTGCATGTTGGGTTCTTTTCCACCTGTTCCTGACAGAATCATTCCAGGTAAATTTGCTAACCCAAGAAATCCATCTGATCAGGGAATGACTTCAGACACAGTCGAACAGGTAATATTGTTTGATTATGAAGCACACTCAATCTGTATCTCTGCCCTTAAAGAGCAAGAAGACACGTAAGTATAGAACACCCCAGCCCAGGTAGAGATGAGACCCCCAGATGACCAGAGTCCAGTTCAAGGCCAAATCTATCCTCAGACCAGCCCCAGATGTGACTCGATCCCAAATGTCACATCTGAGCTACCACTACCAAAAAGTCCAACTCGGGCTGATCCTGGCCCCCAACTGCCTGATGAATTGTCTCAAGGCTGGTTTTTGCTGGTTTGTCTGCGGTGTGTCTCTTTTGTGTTGACTCAAAGAAATAGAACTTTCATCAGTCAGAATGTGTTCATCACCTTCACCATGTCTGAGTCTCAAGTCCGTCCCTCTGCAACACAAGTTCTACTTCAGTCCGTTGTCAATTCACTGCAAAACAGTGGATTTAAAAATAAAAACTTCCATTGTACTTTCAAAATGAAACTTTAAAAGAAATCGTATTACTAAGGTAACATGCCCTATTATTTATGTTAACACTGGCGCCCATTTTTGCCATGGCCTACAACAGTTTAATTTGAAAGTACAAAAACGTAACATAATTTATAAGACAAAACATCCATTTTACAAGGACTCAAATAGGAAGGAGAGGGAATGGGGCCTGACTGCTAAAGTTTTGGATGTTGATGACACTGGGGTGGCGGGACAAACCACTCCTCCGGGAACCAGGGGGGGGCGTGGACAGACCATAGACGCAATGGAAACAGTGTAAGCTGATGGTTGTGAGACAGACTCCCCATCCAATGCAATGGAGTCGCACCGCAGACAGACCGGTGTAGGAAAGTAGTGCTGCAGGAGAGGAGGTTATAGAAGGAGCAGCTCCCAGACTGCACTCAGCGTTGCCTCCATCTCCCAACCCCCCAAGCAGAAAATGCCAAATCTCTCTGCTATGTGATTTTAGACACATATACCTCTACGTGCTTGCGGAAAATACCAATTAGAGCTCAAGGAACTGTGTTGGGTCCCTTGTTTTTGTTTAGTTTCATTGAGTTAAATTAAATTTCTGTTGCTATGCAGATGACACTTTGCTTCACTAATATGTTAAAGCTCATTAAATCCAGCATTTAGCTAGACCACAACCCCTTTAAGGATACAAAGACCTGGAAAGCTTCTAAACTGATGACCTGGGACTATTTCTCAGGGCATTATGTTCTCTTTAGAGCTCCACCAGCTGGCTCTCTACCACAACTTCACACCTCCTTCTCTACCCTTACAGTCCCCATTCCATTCTCCAAATCCACCAGTGAACATAGCTGTGAATGTCAGAGCTGATGCTGCAGATGAACAGCTCCCCCCTCCACCTCTTCTGTTAGCCCCTTCATGGTGTAGCTGAGGCTGACTGAGGGGGGAAGCCGGCTCCAAACCTCAGCTCTGGATTACAGCTTTGATGATTATAGTTTTCAGCAGCTGGCTCTCAGCTCCTCCAGCTTGCTGAGGCTGCTGTAAGTCACGAACTGTCCTCAGACTTTGTCGTCACTTCTGTTTTTGACGCGCAGATGAAGTCGGAATTTGGTGTGGAAACTTTTCTTCTCTTCTTTTTTTTATTTCTCCCCACAATAAGATGCTCCTTTTCTGCCTCCAAAAGCTGGCTGAAAGTGAGATGTTTCGGCGTTTTAGAACTTCATTAAAAAGGTGGTTTTGAAACAAATTAGAACAGAGGCAGGGAAAAAAAGAGACTTAATGCCTCTTTTGCTTTTTTATACCAAAGAAAAAAGCCATCATACCACATAAGACAAGAGAACAATGCCCACAGCTTGTAATTAAGTTTGAAATGTGGTAACAGAAATATCGAGATTTCCAATTATTTTCAAAGAGGACAAGAAAGAAAGGCCTTGAGGAAATATAAGTCTTTGCCTCACATGGTTCCACTTTACAGGCTCAAAGAGAAACAAACAAATTGCACCTCATTTGGTCGGCTTGAGTATTTTTAACTGCTTTTGGCTGGAAAAGCCGCAGCTCAATCAATGGCATGTTCGAGAACAGCACTGACTCTGCAGAAAACGCCATGTGTGCGCCACACACACACTCTGTGCAACACACACACACAGCAGAAAGCTGAGTCTCGGCGTGCACGTGGCCTCGCCTGACTCTGCTCACAGACCGACTGACTTTCACGCACACATCCAGTAGTTTCGGGGGAGAAAGCTGAAGCTGTGGCCTCACTTGACTCTCCACACAGTAGACAGGCGGAGTGGGTGCTGCTCCTGCAGGAGAACGCACCACTTCCAGGCTGACGGAGTCAAAACTCTTGGTGGATCTGTTTGCGTAAACACAAAGCAGTCGGCGAAAGCCAGAGGTTCTGTCCTCAGAAATGTTCTCACCTTTGATTTGAAGCCACTTTGATTTCTCTTCAGAGGAGCGTAGGCTTTAAAGGAGGAGCCTCGTCCTCCTCAAACAGTCTTTGAAATTGCACAGACGCTGTCGTTTGTGCTGGTTTTTCCTTGAACAATTGAGTTTTTTCTGCTTTGTATGAAGCCTAAGCTCTCGTCTGATCTCTAAGCTCCCATCTGCTGGTTTTACCGATCACATGATAAGATATTCAAAACTTCCCAGCTCCAAATGTCCTCAGTGTTCAGGATTGGTGTAAAGGTTTGGGGAAAAAGAGTAAAATTAAACCGCGCCACTGTACTATCAGTTGACTAAGCTGCCAGTTCTGATAGACTGAGTATACCCGGTAAAAATCAGCAATCTGCACAGGAAAAGCTTGAAAAAATCTTTAAATCTCTAAGACTAGGGTTTGGTTGCCTCACAAAAGACACGAACAGTCTTCTTTTTCACATTTTTACTCCATTCCTGTTTTTTTCTGATCATTTTTTCCTTTTAAATGTAATTGTTTGTGATTTAAGTCATTTATTGGTCTTTAATGATTTGGAATAAATTAAGAAATGAATGACAAGAAAGAATAAATAATGAATTTTCATTACTTTAGAGTCACTTGACTTATAGACTGAAGGTTAACTTGTAGTTGAGGGAAAGGTGAACAGGTTCATGCAGGAATTATGAGGTCACAAAGTCCCCATTCCTTGAGTGCTGGGCAGAATAAGTCCAATTTCTTGTCTTTTAGAGCTTTCACATTGGGATATTGGTCTGTACTAACATTTGCTTCCTCTTCCTCTAGTCTTTTTGCCAACCTATCCAGGGTGTGTCCTGCCTTTACCCACTGGGTTATGCTCCAGAAACCCCATCACCCTAAAAGGGATTCAACAGGTTTGAAATATGGATGGAAAGTTCAGACCAATAACATGGTACGAGCCAATTATTATATTCATGTCTGTTTTGTTTTCGGTAAGTGATTGTTTGAGGCCATACTGTCTTCTAATGAGCAGCTGGTGTAGATGCATGACATTGGTCTGCTCTGAAGTATGCACCATGACGAATACATTCTCTGACCATTTCCAGGGATTCTGTCAATGTGTGAAAAAGCCTCTTGGTACCACCTGACAATTAAATCAAAGCAACAGTCTCCCTGTGTTTGACACTTCCGCCTTGGTCAATGAGATGGTTAATCTCCAATAACAATTTCAGTGAATCTCCAGGTGTGGAGATAGTATAGGAAAAAGATGTTCAGGTAGATAGTCAATTAAGCTAGCATGCTGCAGTCAGAGTCCAAACCAACAACCAAACAGAGCTCACACGTCACCAATTTATCTTATTATAAACTAAGTAGACTACAGGGGAGGGAGAGGTAGTGATCTGTTCCTGATTCACATCTCATCGTCGTGGGATATTATCCAAGCCCAGCTCATTTCCACAATCTGATTAACTGTAATTTAATTTGGCTTTATGGGTGTTTTCTTGCATCCATGGTGTCAAAGGTGTTTAAGAAACAATTTACAGCATTTTTATGATCCTGACTGACGTCTTACAGTCAGGCAGCATCACAAACCAGAAGATCCCTTAAGAGCTGTAATCACAAGTTATCTTCCAATGACAGGAAGGGCCCTTCTAAAAATCCTGGATCCTGATATGCCAAACTCCTCCCTCTTGAGAAGAATGAAATGATTCTGTTCGAGCAGAACCACTGGTGTATGGATCTGCAGAGGTGAGAGCAACAGAAGGATGTAATCAGCGCAAGCATTTCAACAAATACTGTCAACAGAGTGTGAGACGATAATAAGGCCATGTGACACTGACATGAAGACACAAGGGATCCCGTCACTGTAGAGCCCACACAGTTGGGTGGAGTCAGGTGGGTCTACACTGGTTAAAAACCAGAAAGTGTTCAGGCCTTCATTCTCAGTTCTGGTTGATGTCTAGAGCTATCTAAGCAGCCCCCCTTTTTTGTGCCATTAGTTCTAGAGTGAGTGAAACAGGAGTGTCTGCACTAAACATAAACAAAATCCGAGTTTAGACTCAGGCTAAGTCCAGGTCTGCTTTGAAGAGCATCCGTTTTAAAGGGGTATTTTTGAAAAACGTGATTCTTTACTGTTTCTCAATCAAATTTAAAATGCAATAAATCACGAAAGGGGAGCTCATGTTTATACAAGAACATTATACATTTTGGCATTTACCTCCAACATTTACCTGCAACCTTTTCCCACCATTACGCCATTAAATTTTAAAAAACATATTAAAAAAATGAAATCCTAGAGCAGTAAATTTAAATAGAAAAGCTGTTTGATGCTGCGTTTACATCAGGGACACATGTTATTCAATATGCTAAACACGTATTCTTGATCGTATATTGGACTGTTGCTACCCAATACTAGCACATGTACACCACCTACAGTTGGAGGAGGCTTGGTGCCAAATGTCCAAGTGCTGCAAATCTCGTCAATCTGGCTTTTTCTTTCACAGATGTGTGACAGACTTGGTGTTATATAGATCCAGCCAAACACAAACCACAATTATTAACTTTTCCTACACGACCAATTTTCAAACAGTTCCTTGAATTAAAAGGGACACCATTCTTATTTCGTCAGTTTTTGATACCTTAAATCCAATGTATTGCATTTCTGTCCAGTCAAATCAAGTAAACTTCTTTGTTCCAGTTCACTCTTGTTAAATCTCAAGGATCAGTCCAGAATTTGTTCTACTTTATTTCAGTTTGTCTGATTGGAGAAGGTTTATTCTTCGTGTTCATCAAAGTTCCAGCTGCATCACCTTTTGAGTTTAACCTTTTGTCCTTTTAACTCCAGGACCTTTAGATTGACTTGTGCTGTCGAAACACCAGCATGATCCAAAGTCCTACAGTTTGAGGACTCAGACAACCCTCACGTCATTTTAGTTTGGACTGAACACCAATCTTTGTCACACAAAAACAGTTTTGTCAGAAAGTACAAGATATCATCTTTTGCCACAGGGCTAATAGAACATACGACACGTGTTTTCTAAAAATCTATTATCACATTATTTCGTTAGATTCTGTTAGCCTGCCAACAATATCTTCAGACTCTGAACAAACAGCCTTCTCTCATCTGTTTGCTTTGGAACTCTGTAGAAAACTGAAATGTTGCTTTGTGCCTTTTTGAGAAATTACAGAGAAGTACAAAGAAACTAATAGACAATGTGCTCGATTGCCTTAGATCCAAGATTAAGACTGTTAATTTGGACGCCCATGCTGATTGTTGTTTAAATAGGATTTGAAATATTTAATGGGAGTGACTGTGGAAGGGATAACAGGCACCAACATCCGTATTTAACTGAAGATTTAGCATTTCCTTTGGATTGTGCACATTTAATCAATGTAATGGAGAGTAGAGAAAAAGTACAATAGATGTAGTTTTGCTGAAACAGAATGGTCTGTAGTACCTAAATATTGTCTAACCCTTTTACAGCTGAAATGGGCCGTTGACCTCTATGGGTCCTGTGGTTGTCTGGGCCAGTGGAGGGTCGTAGACATCTACAAGAGAGCGCTGGTGTGTCTTACCATTCATATGGCCACCTCAAGGGACGTCAGGAAAATAGAAGTTCCTGAAATGGAAAAAAGCTAAGTTCTAGTCGTTAGTGATGTGCAAGTACTAGCCCCTTACTGATTGTGTGTAAATGCTGCACACACCAGGTGTGTATGTGAGACGTAAGTACTCTTTGGATAATGGGGTGGTTGGGCAGTGTGCAGGATTTGGTAGAGTTGGAAATGCCAGGATCTCACCAAGACAGATATTTTGTATTTGTTATGATCACTCCAAGTTCTGTTATCCTGAGGATGCTTTATGTTATAACCTTTTAGAGAACACAAGTTATAAGAACAGCACCATTTACTTGTTTCATAACCACACAGCATGCTGCGACCACCTCAGGATCGGAGGCTTAGTATACAGGTCTCAATCATGTTTCTACATTTATTTGTGAAATGGGAGTCAATAAGAGTAGTGGTTGGCACTCTCACCTACCGGTGAGTAAAACCCTGATTCAGATCCTGGGACCTTATCGCGTGCTCCACGTTTTCCTAGCGCATGTGTGGCTTTTCTCCGGGCTTCCCAGTTACCTCCCATAGTAGAAAAACATGCCCGGTAGGTTAATTGGTGATTCTAAATAGACCCTAGGTATGAAGGAGTGTTAGGGTGACCTTGCAACAGACTGGCGACCTGCCTTCGCTCAACAGATGTTGGGTTGGTTCTGGCATCCCTGAGACCACAAAAGGGAATCAGTTCAATAAATTGATGGAAATATTTGTAAAAGGTCAAAATTACATTTTTAATCCTAACTTCTAGTTTTAGCTGCAACTCTGTGAATTAATAACCAGTTTTGAAATATTTGAATAAGTTTGGATTCTGCCAATACAACCTTAGATAAATTTAGATAACTTTCTGTTTTGTGTCAAATGTCTCAGTTTTTGCAAAAAGCTTTTCAAAGATTGTTAGAAGGTAACGAGATAACCAAGTCTTTCTCCTTAAAGTCTTCCAGCGTTCGACCGCACTGCTGTAAATATCATCATTCAAAGAGGTGACTCAGAGTTATGTGATGTCTCAGCTTCAGGTCTGATGAGAAAATCAGACCCTTCTTGATATGAGATTTAAACACAACTGCAATACTGCAGATGATTATAGTTATTATGCCAGAGATGTAAGCTCCACCTGAGACTGGCAGACGTCAGCTTCAGCCTCAGCCTGACAGACGAAACATACAGAGACGGAGCCTTTATTTAGCGAGTCCAGAGCAGGCACCCAGACGGCAAACAGAGGGTTTTGTGTTTGGGACTTAGAGAAAATGAACGCTCTGATGCTGCAAAATGATCCGCAGCTGAGCTGATGATCCATCTGTCTGCTGAGCCAACCTCCACACGCTGTGAGAGCTGCCACACAGCTCCGCAAAAGTGATGCCAGGGTTTGTGAAGGCGGGTTTGTGTGTCATGTCTGCTCCCACTAAGTTATATGCTCACTAAATTTTACTGAAACAGCCCTTTTCTGCTCTGATTAGACACTTAAAGTGCTTTATAAGCTACATTCAAATGCTAACCCTCATCTATGCTGCACTCTTAGTTGGTTTTTTAAACTATAAACTATAGTCTGGCTGTCGAGATTAGGTATCAAACGCAAACTTTTTGATCAGCAGAAACTTTTTTTAACCCTGAAAGCACAGAGTTATTATAAAAGGGTTATAGTTCATTAACTTTTAGCACAAGAACAAGAAAGAACAAAAAGACTTTCTGACTTGAAACTAACTGTGTGTAAAACCTTAAATCTTTACAGATGTTTTTCTTTTTTTTTTTTTAGGAATTTTCTTGTCAGCTGATTTACATAGGTGTTGCATTTTTTTTAATTTTGCTCTTTTGGAAAACGTTAAATACAAATAACAAGTAAAAAGTTGCTACAATTACACTTTTTTTCTTAAGGAAGTCAGTTTGTCTCAAACTCACCTGTTCAGTGATGGTGTCTACACTATCTGTCATATCATGCACCTTGGGGTCTTTATTGACCTCTTTATTGGGTGTTTGATTGGTTTATGATTGATCAATTTTTTGTTTTTTTGGTTAGTTGGTTGGTTGATTTCTTGGTTGGTTAGATGCTTGGTTTCTTGGTTGGTTGCTTGATTGGTTGGTCGGTTAGTTGGTTGGTTACTTAGTTGGTTAGTTGGTTTTTTATGGTTGGTCGGTTAGTCGGTTGCTTAGTTGGTTGCTTGCTTGGTCGGTTACTTGGCTCGTCATTTGGTTGCTTGTTTGGTTGGTTGGTTGGTCGGTTACTTGGTTTGTTATTTGGTTGCTTGGTTGGTTTGTTGGTTTGTTATTTGGTTGGTTGCTGGTTGCTTGGTCGGTCGGTCGGCATTTCTGTTGATTGATTGATTGATTATAGTTTTATACAATACATTTTCGGCAATTGTTGACAATTGGCAGGTGGACAATGGGTCAACTCATCAAAACTCTTAATTGACTGTCACGCACAAGCGCCCACTTTTCAAACGTTATGATTGGCAGAGTAAACTTTTGTTGAAGTCCATCACACTGCATTTTATATATATATATATATATATATATATATATATATATATATATATATAT
The DNA here is from genome assembly GCF_002922805.2 of Oryzias melastigma. NCBI lineage: Eukaryota > Metazoa > Chordata > Actinopteri > Beloniformes > Adrianichthyidae > Oryzias > Oryzias melastigma. The sequence goes on from NC_050535.1 coordinate 10,930,891, forward strand.
ATATATATGTATGGTTTAACCTAATGGATGATGCCAATATATATGGCCAGTGGTTTGAAGGCAGATTAAAGGAAGATGAATCACAACTTTAAATAAACTGGGATGTTTGCAAAATATGTTTCACCATATTTCTTTGGACCAGTAATGGACAAACAACTGGATCAGGGTGGACCTGTCTTTGCTCAACAGAAGCTGGATTTTCTTCTGTCACCCTGAAAGGAATCACAGAGATGTTTCATGACTAGTGACTATGATGGTATAATGGAGTTTTGTGATGTTTGAACTCCATGAGGATTGGTTTTTTTCCATCATACACTCACTTTGTGGCCTCTAAGTAGCATCAATGAAACAACTAGAGCTCGAAGGACTTAATGAAACCACAGTACAGGTGTTAAAGGTGGGATAGTTGACATTAATTAAACATTTCCAGGTTTCCTTGGAAGAGAATTCACAGCTCGTTCTAGTGTTATCTGTGCTGGGACGTGAGCGCCTGCTGCTCCGCTGGCTTCCTTCCACACAACTGCTCCTCTGACCTCCTGTGAAACATTCCTGAAGGACATCCTGAGGACAAACAATGGCAGAGAACAAAGACATGCAGACGTTCCCAAGCTGCCCTCCACACCCTCCCCCTGCAACAACACCAGGACGGACCGGGCACTGGACTAACACGGCTTTGTTTGAAGGTCCTGCTTCAATCACATCTATCACCTCCACAGAGAGTCCTGAATATCCTGAAATTCTGACGTCAGCAGACTTCCCTCTTACTAGCAAACATCTGTAATGAACAATCTGAGCTGGAACTGTGTTTTTTTTCTAACATCATTAAGATAAAGCTCCATTAGCCGGTCCTTGGTAATTCACATTACACACCAGCATTTTATTCTATAAAAAAAAAAATTAAAGGTTACAAAAATAATAAAAAATAATACAATGCAAATAATTTATAAAGTTTAAAAAATGTATTTCCACAGACCAGACTAAAACTGCTTCAGGGAACAGAAGAATATTTACTGAGAGGGAACAATAAATCAAGATCTGTCTGTGGGGTGAGGTTGTGAAACATGTATTTGTGAGGATTGTGGACTTTGGTTTGGTTTTTGTTGGTTATGTTCTGGGCTTTGGTCATGTTTTGTTTTGAATTGTCCTTCAGTCACAGCAGTTTCAGGCTTGTCAAGATTCACAGATGTCTTCATTTAGTTAATTACCCTCAGTCTATTTAAGTGTCTGGTTTTCACTTCTTCCTTGTCGGGTCATCTGCTCTTTTCTGTTCAGGCACCACTTTTTTTTTTAATATAATTTAATCTCTCCATGTTTTTTTGTCTTTGTCATGTTGTGGTTAATTTATCAAATGTTTTACTTTTCTGCCACCTCGTCTGGTCTCCTATGTGTGGGTTCAACACCAGTTCCAGACAGTATTAAAATTATTAAAAATGTAACGTAAATAAATAGAACCTGAAAAATTTGTGAACGGATCAACCAGAAAATAAGCCTAGAGGAACAATGTACATCATGATAATTTTTTCCTCTTTTTCTTAAATTTTGTTGGGTTTATGTGAATACTTATATGTTCACCATGTAGAAAAGTATGTATTAAAAAAAAAAAGATGAGATTGAGGGTGGGTTTTAATACGATTTTTCTTTTACCCAATGATTTTTTGTGAGCATTTGATCACTCTCGTTTTATCATCTTTATTCTGTTATTTACTATAACTGTTAATCAAATCAAGTTGTTGACTCACTGCTTCTTTAAAGGGAAACAATTTACAGTTTAAACACCTGTTCATTTGATAATGGAATATCCCAAAACAAGCACTGACCATGACTGAAAAGACTGGTTTGTAATTGTTCCCCGATATCTGATCTGTATGTCTTCTTCCATAAGAAATGTAATCTTCTTTGGACCGTCCTATTGCCAGACTAGCTAGTAGTCAGAATATTTAATTTATTGTTCACGGATGGATCACCCGTGATCCTGTTCTTGGCCGTGGACCACGCCTCTGGCTCATCTTGGCTGTGGACCTCAACCCCACCTGTCCCCCAGTCCTATCTGGCTGAACTGTTGCAGAGTTGGATAAACTAATTCTTCTCTAACAGTCCTGGTAAATCTCCTGTCTGTCCTGGGAGAGACTCTCTCCTTCAAGTGGATATCCCTAAGGTTTCGTCTTTTTTTCCTGAATCAGGTTTTTTCTTAGAAAGCTTTTCCTTACCGGGAAGGAGGGCCTTAGGGGATAACCAGCTTTATTTAGTCTGTTAGTTTAGCAATTAGCTTTCTGGTTCTGTAAAATTACCAGCATTTTTTGTATGATATTGGGCTATATAAATAAAATTGAATTGAAAATTAATCAAATCTTCCTTAAAGAGCTGCTCTTTCTAACAAGGCTTCATCTTCTACAAATAGTATACTAGCATTGTGACTTTTGGCAATAAACTCAGAAACCAAAATGTTAAAGATGTCAAAAGATAAAATTAGAGAGGTCGGAAAATGACATTTATTTTGACTGTTCGATTAAATCTTCCTTTAAAATCTGAATTTTTGAAATAAAACAGAAAAAACTATAGGTTTTGTTTTTTCTTTTTTTCCTCTGCAGGCTGTTACCAACCGTCCCACAGGTTTGGTGAAGGGGACCACCACTCTGCTATGCTCAAATTCACCTCATTTAGCTTTGCAGAACTTTTAATGACTGTCATTAAACCCAGGTGCAGGCAGAGTCAACTAGAAAAGTTGGTGGACCGTGTGCTGAAGCCCAGGATAGGGAAACCCTGCTCTCCAGAGCTTGTACAGTGACGGCACAGACAAATATGTACTATTGAATGAATTTAGAAAACACATCAAATGTGTGTATAATTAAATATGTGAAATGGTTTTAATTAATTGCGTTAAACACAGGTTAGATGCATACTGTTTTATGCAGATTGCCTCTGTAATTGTAATTGACGGTACGGGTCACATGCAACTTGACTAAGCTTCTAAGAGGTTACTGAATTAGTGGAACACACATTTCACTTTGTGTGCGTTCATTCAAGTTATCTGCTCCGTTTGACCTGCAGATCTGCTCCCTCATTTTCCGCACTGAAACCTGAAGAAGCAGCAGGAAGTCTCGGGAACCACTTGACGAAGACCGATCCCTTGTTTGACCGAGAGCAGCTCCAGTTCCTGCACCGATCTCTACAGGACCTCAGAACATTCCGACAGGAAAAAAACATGTTTCTGAGTCTCGCTGACTGGGAACGTCTGGATTTAATGGACTCTCCCTTGTGTTTGTTTGACCTGGGACATCTGCTTAAACAACCGACAACCCGGATCAGAGACGGTTTGTTGACTCTGCACTGCCTCCACCAGCTGGTGGTGGGGCCTTCAGTTTCTACGGTGTCCTCTCTGCTCCGACTCCACGCTGCTCCACCCTCCAGAGCCGTCAGTCGATGAGGTGGAGGACAATATCGTCCACTATGTGTGATCTATGAACAACAAAATTTAAGACATTCACACATAGGATTGTGTTTGTTTGAACATAATCAAAAGAAAGGGATTTTTGTTTAAAGGCGACCTATCATAATTCTATGTTTTTGAGCGGAAGCAGAAGCTGCTCAAGTCCTGTCATTTGCGAAAGCAGAAAGTTGAGGTTTCATAGTATTGGGCTTATTAATTTATTTTGACATATGTTGTTTCTCAGAATGTAACTTAACTTTCAGAGTAAATAAATCCAGTAGCATAGGTTCTAATAAATAATATTTTTTGCTTAACAAAAAACATACAAAAGTTATTAAGTAGATTTACTTGCCACACACTAGCAAAAACAATTTTGTGTTATGTGGAGCATGGTTGTAGAAGTACAACTAAAGGGAACTACGTTCACACCAGATTTAGCAACGCACGTTCAACCGATCATTTGTAATGAAAAGTCTATGTAAAGACGTGTAAATGCGCGTTTTGGGCTTCCTTTTATTTCAGGTTCTATGAATTGAACAAACGTTGCAAGTTAAATCAGGTCAAACTTTGACCAGAGACTTGGATTTGGTAGAGATGTATGGATAACATCACTTTTAGGTCACAGAGGTGCCAAATGTGGAGGAGAAATTCGTAATTAGTTTGTGTCAAAATTAAATGACACCAAGTCTTTATATATTGGAATAGAGTTGTGAAATGAAAAGCCTGGAGCAAGATTTGCACCACTTCAACATTTTCTTCAACCTCTTTCAACTGTAGATGGCAAACATGTGTTAGTAAACAGTTGAAAAAAGGCATTGTCAAGAATCCCCATTATTATGAATTAATATTTTGGAATATTCGTCATGTATCCGATGTGAATGTAGCTTTAGACCATTTCCTCAATCAGCTGATTCTGACTTGCAGAAAAGCTGGTTTTAAGATCAGCTTTCCACAACAGAATAAGTTGCTTGTATAAATGCTGTAGAACGGTGGTGTTTTATGCTAAAGGGATGGGAGGTGTGAGAGGGGGTTGAAGTTTGTGTACAGGTGTGTATGTAGGGAGAAATTATATATTACATATTTTTTAATTCTTTTGTTATTTATTTATGGTTTACAGCACTGTATGAGAAGTGCTATATATAAAGATTGATTGATTAAAGGAAAGCTGCTTTTCTCCACAGCAGAACCGATTGGAAACGAGTTTATTGCATAAAGTGTTACAATATTTGAAAGAGTGTAAACTAGTGGTGTAGGGAAAATCAATTGGCAATATATTGTGATATTTCATACTAGTATCCAATTAAACTGTAGACATAATGCTATTTAATTCATTATTTATGAGCATCTTTCAGCGTCTCACTTTATTTTCCATCTAAACCTCCGACCACTAGTTGGCAGCATACTAAGCCTCTTTGAGCAGTTCTACACCAAAACAACAAAATCTCATGAGAACCAGCTTGCGTTAAATGTTCAGTTAGCTTCAGTGTTTGTTGTTGTTATCAGACATGTACTACTTAGTTTTTAATTATGATTAACTAACCAAAACTCTGTGCCACGCTGCTGCCAGTATCACAATACAGTTACAGTGTTTAATGTTGTGATCATCAAATATAATTAATTTAACCATTTGATTACAATGAAACGTGTGTAAATATTCATGTGAAAAATGTTTCTGGTACAGTCTTGGAAAGTACACAATATGCATCGTATTGTGAGATGTGTATCAAGGTGCGTATCGTATCACCACACACTTGCCAATGCACACCACAGTGTAAACACTAGAGCTAAAGCTCCGGTGTCAAAGGGTAAACTGCATAAAGTCTTCAAAACTGCGTATTCTGTGTCAATAGTTTTAAGTTTTTCACAGATCTTTAAAAAAAACTATTTTTGGCATTGACAGTAGCCTTTAAAAGATGTCCTCCAATTTCCCATGAGTGTAAGTTTAGCTGCAGAAACTTTGTTTCATCTGCAGCAACTTCTTGGTAAAATGACTCAATCTGAAGGTGAGAGAACCTGTAACCTCAGGAGAGATGCTCTCTGAGAAACCTATACTCGTTGGTAAAACTATTTGATCAGATCAGAGTAAGATAGCAAAAGTAGAGGCAGGCTTTGAGCGTAACATGAAGAATGCCAACATGGGCTTTTGTAGTTTTTACTTCTGAATTCCTGGGAGTCATCCCCGTGTGTCACAAAGCAAACCAGTGAGGAGAGCGATGGCGTTGTGGAAACACAGATCACCGTCTCGGACGCCCTGTTGGCTTTTCCACTGGCTGACCTTCAGGTCATTGTGTTGGAGCTTTGGAAGGACTGGAACCGGGCCAGCCTGGAACAGAGGATATGAAAACACCCTCTCCCATACGGCGTGGATAAACTATGAGAGTAGCAAATACTTGTGGGAACTCCTCCTTCACCTGAGGAGTCGGTTCATAACCCATCAGGGCTCAGTAGGATGCGCTCGGAGGGCCTCCCTTGTGTTTATGAGCTGAGGGGTTGGTCCAGAGAGGTGGGAAGGACCGTGATGGGTGTGAAAACACAGCAGGAAGTTGGCGTTGGTGGTGCCCGTCTCTCCGTCTCTCCAGTGGCTCATTGTGAGCCAACGGACAGAAAGGAAGAGCAAAGCCCTCCTGTCTTTCCTGCCTCTCCTCAGATGTTTCCTGTAATTGTTGGCTGAGCTGATGATGAGCAGCTTCCCGACATTCACTCAATTTAAAAAACTTGTTTTTTATACTTTATGTGAGTTTAGATTAATTTTTTTAATTGCTCCAATGCTACGTTCACACCACCCTCAGCAATCGATCAAACCACCATTCTCAATGAAAAGTCTGTCAGGGATAGGCAACTCCAGGCCTCGAGGGCCGCTTTCCTGCATGTTTTCCAACATACCCTGCTCTGGCATATTCTAACTAGCTGGAGACACCTAAACCAGGTAACCAGTCATCAGTAGGGCTTTGATATCTGGAAATCATGCAGACACTGCGGCCCTCAAGGCATGGTTGCCTATCCCTGGTCTATATGAAGAAAGATGAGGAAAACCATTACTAGTCCCACAGTGGGGAAATTGCAATATGCAACAGCACAGATACAGTCGGAATAGGTAATAAAAATAAGATAAATATACATTATAAAGAGCTAAAACGGTAAGATACACATTATAAAAAGAACTAAGCAATAAAATACAATATACAAAAGCGAAATGAGTAATATATAGAATGAATGTAAACTGCCGTTTTGGGCTTCTGTGCTAACAACTCTTGCATTCTCATGTTACTACACACATTTTTGAGTCAATTTTCGCGTCCCTTTGCCCAAAATGCGCTCCTATTGAATGTGCACCGAAAGTTAAACCAGTTGCACTTTGATTAATCAGGGACTCAGATTTGATAGTGATGTATGGGTACCGTCCTTCTCAATTCACAGAAGTGCCAACCGTTTAAAAATTAATCAAAGCATGAGAAATTAACAATCACGGTTTGTTTCATATATTGTAATGGAGCAGTTAAAAAAAGAAGACTGAAGTAAGGTTTGCAAGATTTGCACCTCTTCCAATTGTAAATATATATACTAGTATCCCAAAGCAACAGTCCAGTGTAAACACCTCATGCTAAAAGCATTTTGAACTTTCCTACAGCGCATAAAATAGCATTAGACGTCAGAGAAGATGGAGAAGTGGACAAAATTAATTAAATAAATTATATCAATATCCATCTATGAGTCCATTCATACAATAATAATAATACAATAATATAACTGAATTCTGAAAGGGGCGTGAGATTAGTTAAGATTTAAGTCCTGCTAGTAATTTCCAAATTGTTTTTTCAATTTGAAGACAAAATATTATGCAAACGAGATGTATGGATTTCAATTTGTTATAGTATTCTGCATTCAAATGTAAAATTTTTCATACAAGTGCTAATTAGAGATGTTCCAAACAATCATTTGTGTCTATAAAAACTCACTCCGATCATCTTTTAGCCATTTTCAAAGCGTTCCCAGTGGTCTTATAATTATAATTGTCTTTTTTAGCCAAAAAAAGAGCCATTTTCTTGGACACAGCTTCTGCAGAGAGCAGCAGTTTAGTAGAAAAAAGACCACTGAGTTATGGGCAAGACTGTTGTCATGGAGCCCCCCTTATTTAGTTTATTTAGCGAGCCCCTACTCCTTATTTACAACTTGAATAAAGAATCACTCAGAAATGCCATTTTAATCTTCCTTTTCTTAATATTTGGCCTACAGCATGAAAAAAAAAGCTTTATGATTGAAAATACAACTTTTTATCAGAGTGGGTCTTTAAAGCCAAATAAATGGTTCATATCTTTTTCTCATAAATATAGTTGTCAAAAAATTGAAACAAATGGCTGATGTTGGGAGCCTTCTTTTAGAAAAGCTGTCCTTTGTGTGGCTGATGTCAAATTACAGATCATCAGATTTCTGAAAAACTGTTTTCTGACTATTTAATTTTTGACAGTCTGTTTTCTGAGTGTCTGTTTGCTGACAGATTCATCTCTGAAAGGCTCCTTGATGAGTTTTTTCTAGAAGGATTTTTTTTTTTTAATAATCTCTTCCTAAAGGACTGATCTATTACAGGCTCTTTTAAGCCACATTTTCTTATCAACTTTTTGGCGGGCAAGCAAATTGTTCAATATTGCTCTGTTTTTTGCTTATTTTTGTTTTTTTCAAAAAAAAAAAAATTTTTCTGTAGGGCTTAATTTTTGGGCTGTGTCCAAAAAGACGTGAAATTATTATTATTATTATGAATGCCGGTTTTCAACAGTGCGATTTCTTTTCTGGGTTTCTCATTGACTGGCTGGTTTTTGACCGAATGATGTCCGCCCCACTGCATTCTGGGTGGCTGAACGACTGCCGTCCAGCTGATTTCTCTGCAGCTGACATCTAAAACATGGTTTCCAAGCAGCTGAGCCCGCGACCTGCTTCACACCTTGGTGGCACAGGAGAAGTTCTGACTGAGCTCAGAAGAATGTGCCGATGGCTCGAGGCTCCGCACCTCCTCCATGGTAACGGCCACATTCCTGGGAGCTGCTGACCGGCTCCAGTGGAATGCAATTAGCACCTATTAGAGAGAACCTGAAGGAGGCCTGTCAGGTCCAAGGTCCGTCCCGACTGCCAGCGCAGACCGGACCGTGACAAAAACACACCCTACCTGCCAGATGTGGTCACTGCTTCTTTGCTGGGCTTTAAAGCTTCTGGTGAAATGATAGAGTGGACCAAGACAGATGTAAAGCTCAACATTTTTGGTAATTTGTGCCAACCATTTGAAAATTGATCATATAGGAGAAATTAATATTTTCGGTTTGGAACTATATGACAACCAGTTTTTTATATATCAGAATAGAAATGTGGAAGAAAAAGCCTGGTGCTAGATTGGCGAGATTTGCACCGCTTTGACATTTTAAACCAAGCCTCATCCAGCTATGTGAACATGTATGTTAAAAGTGCGTTCAAGAACCCACGTTCAGCGTATTCATGACACCTGCGGAGCGTGAACTAGGGGTGTGACAAAATATCGATATTGCAATATATATCGTGATATGTAGTACTGCAAGTGATTCTCGATGGGCTCACACCAAGTATCGATCTTTTATTTTCGTTTGAAAACATATTTGTCATCCTTTGGTGTGACATTCCTTTGGATGTAGATAGGGGGCGCACGTTATAAGACTGGCTGTTGTGGGGACTAATGTGTCCCACAGCTACTTGAATTGTTGAATTTTTGTTCTGTTGTTTCCAATAATTTTGACTAAATAGTGGCACAGGTGTTCATGTTCACTGTTAATACTGAATCTTACAGATAATTCAAATTCTATTGGTGTCTTATCAAAGACATAGTACCCATTTCAGCAATGTTGCACTAAAGTGTATATTTTTTGTTTGCCCAAAATAAGACACAAGTTGTTTATTATGATTGTATTCAAGCTAAAAAATAGATGTGGATATATTTTCCTAAAAATATGTGTTGTTCTATATAATGTGAGTTATTAGAGATGATTTTTGACCAATTATCGCAGTATCGTGATATAATCGATATCGCCATGTTTCGCGTATCCTATCGTATCGTGAATGCCCCATTGATTCCCAGCCCATGTAAACATAATATTAAAGCTTCTGCTGATGATTAAAAAAATGGATTCAAACTAGAAAAGACTAAATGATGAAGTTTCTCAAGAGACCACTAGAGGTTGGTGTCAGAATTTGTTTCAATTTTATACTATATAGGACCTTTTGATGTTTACTGTTCGCTACTTACAACTGTGGGGTTGACTTTTTTTTTTTTTCAGTCCAATAACATTTTCTCAACATTACATCCAGCAGAAATATGAACAGGCTTGTGTCACTTAACGCCTTCTGTGGTTACGGGACATACATTGACTCACATGCCTATTACTACTGGGATGATGTCAACAGGCTGCTTCCTGTTAAAGTCCCGTTTCCTGTAGGGTTGTGACCCCATTCATAAACATTCATTGTGTAACTGGTGCTAATCAAAAAGCTCCCACCGCTCTTAAGCAACCAGCGTTTTCCTGATCTGTCACTTTTCTGGGACTCTACTGGTGACAGATGCATCACTGCACTGTTGTGTGTACTACCTGTCTGATTCACTTCTACTTCTTTGTTTTTTTAGTGGTGCCTCATTTTGTTTGAGCTCAACTTTTCTGCCTCTATTTCATGAGTCTTTGGTGTTGTTTTATGACTTTTTGTCTCCAGCGTGTAAGTTAATAAATTCTTAGGACTCTGGTCCATCTTCGCTTGTGGTTCTTCTCTGCACCTGGGTTCCCATCTCCTTATCTAAACATGACATGAAGAGTTATGCTGATTGAAAGAAGGCCAGCACTGAAGCTAAAGCTCTGACTCTAAATCCTACGAATCCAAACCAAATTGTTCACATCAGTTTTGCTACTAGATGTTTTATCAATGCACTTTGAAGGTCATTGAGTGAAGTCTACCCATAGCTAGGTAGAAAGTGGACAAGCTAAGATCCTGAAGTAAACGTGGACAGGCTCAGTTAGTAGTAGAGCCAGTTAGGTTGTTATTTCAGACAAACTGTGCATTTTGTGATACAGGCACCAAATTTGGAATGGGTGTAGCTTTGGTTCCTCTCTTTAAGAAAAGCATTTAAGCTGCAAGACACATTAAAAACAGCGGCCATTTGTGAATATGGCAGCCACATACGCTCAACTGACTGTCATTTTTAAGCTGTGTATTATGTTCTGTTTTTATCTGTAGAGCGACTTTGGGTGTCCAGAAAGGCGCCATATAAATACAATTTATTATTTTTAATTGTTTTAAAAATGTTCAGTCTATTTGGGCTGTTAAAACACAAAATGCAGTCTTTAGGGGCTACCCAGATAATGCCATAATGTGTGCTTTATATATAGTATATAATTTAAAATCTTGGATTTTCTTGTGGCTAACGAGCTTTTCTGAAAGAGGTGATCTATGCTAAATTTGATGCTATCGATATTTTACTAACTATAGGGCTTTTATCAAAATAAGCTGAACAATATAACAATAAACACAAACAGCTGAGACCCAATCAGATACACAAACACAGAAAGGGCCAGAGGAAATAAGAAGTATCAAAAATGTATGAGTTATTTATAAAATTTGAGTTCAAGCACATGCTTTTTGATTTTCTTCATGCACTAAACTTGTATTTTTTGTGTTTTTGATACATATTTTTCGCCATAATGTTTTACTTGGGTCATAAATAACAACACAGAATTTGGGATTGGTTTGAATATTTTTTTAGACTTAACTAGATGTATTTGGAGGTATAGAGTTGCTCTGTTTTGCTATATGATTGGTTGATTTTGTTTATTTCAAGCATTAATTGTACTCATACAATCACAATCTCACTGTTTTAACCTCCAACCTGTCGAGGCTCTAATGTAGGAGTACATGTGTCCATAAGGGTTTTTCAAAGACAGTAGTGAGTTTCTGAAAAACAAAAGAAGAAAGCTCAGAAAAGTTTTGTTTTATCCAATAATCCTAATCACACTTTATCTATGACAAAATAGACCAAAATGAACTTCTACATAACTGATGCAGTTATTTATATGTATTTCTATTTCACCCTTTCATAGCAATAATGAACTCTGTAGCTTCAAGTTTCTTGGGTCTATGAAAAGATTTGAAAACCCCTTGAGAGGAGTTTAGACCTCACATAATAATGACGGTGACAACTCTTCACACACATGGAGAAGTTGTGTGTCATCAAGCCTTCACACTGAACTGTGACAGTACATCGGATCCCTCCCCTTGATTGAGTCGCCAACAGAAAATTTAGAAATCTGAACCATTTGTGTCTACCTATGTGGCCGCATAGAGTTGTATCTACATGATTGCTGTTTTGAGAAGAAAGATTTTTTTCCCGACCTAAAAAGAACAGTGTCCATTAGGAAATGGGAAACCGCAGGACTTGGAAGCCATAAAAGGGGGAATCCTGCCTTCATCAAAAAGTGTCTGGGATAGGCTCCAGCAACCCTATTACCCTCAAAGGGACAATGAGTGCTTAATTATGGATGGATGGCAGGGGAATCAATGGAACAATGTAACAGTTACATGACTAAAATTGTGTTATTAGATTGTAACAGTCCAGCAGACTTGGTTTGGTTGTGCAGAGCATCCTATAACCTATCTGTCCATCTATCCATCCATCTTCTTCTGCTCATCTTGGAACTGGCTTCAGGGGCAACAGTCTAATCAAAGTCACCCAGACTTCCTTCTCCCCGGCCACTTCCTCCAGCTCCTCTGCGTCCTCCCCAGGAAGGCGTCCAGGAGGCTTTCGGACCACATAATAGCAGACCAAATGCCTGGAAAACAAAATGTGCATGAACTACAGGTTTACATATGTTTTACCTGCAGACAGCAGCATATATACTGTATAAGGACAGTTGTGGTTCATTGGGCAGTTTAGTGCTAGCTTGTTTTGTGGTTAGCCGGTTGGAATTTTGATTTTCTGTACGTATAGAGGCCGTGTTTTCATTTCGGATGATCCCCATTCAAAAAGCAGATCCTCTTCCCCCTTCTTCACAAATCCCAGTTTGACCTCACCCCTATGTGATGCATGGTATTTGGAGCACCCTCCCCAAACGAGTCCATATCATAAGAAAATGTGGAAAAATTCCTACTTTCACCCCTACAACAAGACAGCGCTGTTTCATGTAAACGCTGTAATTTCCCACTTAAAAGCAGGATCCATGAACATGTAAGCTTTAAACTTTCCTGCTGCTGCTCCAAATACCATGCAAAAAGCAAAACATAAAACTCAGAGCTAAACAGGCCTGCAGTGCTAAAAGCATATTGCCTTTTCATAAAGCAGAGCAGTGGGATTGAGAGGAGACCTTGGAGGGCTTTCTGCCTGCTTGGCTGTTCAGAGGAAGAGGCAAAATGAGCTTTTTATTTAGGCTTTGGCACGCCGTCCATCAGAGTGGGCTTTAAATGAGGCGGTGTGGAGACCGGCCTTCTCAGTGTGCTCTTCACGTTTTCCCAGGCACATCCAGAATAAAAGTCCCACAGAGCCTTTGTTGTTTGTGATTGCACAACTCAAGCAGGACCAACTGTTGAGGCACTTGTTTTTAACTCCAGGATGGCATGAGAGTTGTTGGGATGAAGGGAGAGAAAAATCTGAAAAAAAATGAGGAAACTATGTGAAGGGTAAAAACAACAAAAACATTTCGGTAGCTAGGACGATGGAGTTTCTTTCTCCCTGCAGGTAACCAGTCCGTTGCCCTCCATGGGGCATAAATGAGGGCTGGAAACGAAGCTTTAGAAAGGTCAAGTCCTTACGGTTTGCAAAGAAAACGCTTCACAGAAAAAGAAAGGAACACTCAAGAACGACATGTACAAAACTGGACTCAGAACAGTAAAAAACCTCTAAGATTTTTGCATTTTAGGTACAAATCACTGAATCCAAAGACATTCCAGTCTTTAATATTCAATTTTACAGCAAAATATCAAAATTTCACCAAACACTTTAATCAAAAATACGGTCAAATCAACGTATTTAATTTGATATGGGAAAAATAAAACATTTTACCAAAAGAAAGGGATATTTTGCTGAAAAAAGACATGTTGTAATGGGCAAGAAAATTCTTTTGACAGCATAGTTTGTTTCTGATGGTTCCCCAGTTGAATTCTTCCTACAGATCTGAAGCATGTTCAAGCGGTCACATCCCATGAAAAGTCGATGTAGAGATGTGTAAATGCGTATTTCAGGCATCTCTCTTTAAAATTGTTGTGTTTACTCGTAGCTACGCATAATTTTAAGACTGTTTTCCAGTTATACGTTCAAAACACACAAATACTGATCGCGAGTTGAAAGTTAAACCCGATTGGTTGAAGGGAATCAGATTTGGTGGTGATGTATAGATGGCGTCCCTTTGTATTTATTTATTTATTTATTTTTAGGTCAATCTGACACTCTGTTGTGGTTTTTAATTTGTGGTTTCCGATTATGGTCATCCATACCGACCTTCACAACCGGGTCACAGTCTGAGCTGCACATCTGTCGGACGAGTCGTTGGCTTTCAGACCGGATGTAGCTTTCAGCTGCATGGATTCAGTTTTGTGTTACTGCTCAGTTGTTTTCACTTTGTCAAATTTCTTGTGTTCTCTTTTAACTCTATCTATTTCTTCACCACATCTGGGCCTGTGGTTCTGGTGGCCTTCACATCAGCTCAGCCCGCTTGTTGTGGTGGTAGCAGATGGCGTCTGAGCGTCCACGTGTTTGGATCTCTGACAGCCTGAGAAAACAGGAGGTTTCTGACCGACGGGTCACTGGTCCTGACGGGCTGAGCAGCACGTTGCAAGCCCCGGAAAAAAGTGATGAAGAATTATCTAAACTCTCACTCGACTATTTACTTTAAAGTAGAAAAAACTTTTCCCAAAACACTAAATGACAGTTTTGGTTAAATTTTGTGATGAGTTGGAATCCCCTGGAGAGCAGATCTTCATGTTTGCACCCCAACAGAGGATAGGGGGCCTGTTTGTACACAAACACACATAGTGTGTGTGTGTTTGTGTGTCAGAGAGGAGGGGGGGCTCTTTTCCTCTCTGTTTGTGGGTGAGTTTAGTTCTCTCTGGTGAGATCCAGAGTTTCCTGCTCACAGTTCCCATGGTGAGAAGTTCCTGTCATCGCACGGACTGACACGCACACAAAGACACACAAACTCACACAAGCCTTCGCTTCACTCTGCTGCAGGGTGTTGTGTTGGTGTGTCAGTGTGTCTCTGTATTAGTGGGTTGTTGTGTGTAAATGGGCTGTTGAATTATTTTGTCATGTGTCTTATTCTGATTATGTGTTTGACTGTGATGTTGTGGATCAGTGTGTTGTTGGGTTGTGTGCAAGTATCATTCAGTGTTGTATGTTTTCTCACAGTATTGTAATGCTTGTTTAAAATAAAATTGTCATTTCTTGTTGTCCCACGAGTTTCAAAAGTAAAGAACAGAAAATATTTAGAGATTCAGAATTAATCTGTAATTGTCTAGTTCCCAGCCCCCGGACCCCAAGGCAATGGATCTGAACCGGTGCATAGGTTACCTTTTACCGGGCTGCACAGAAAAATATATACAGTTTGATTTTGAACCGTCTGTTACTGTAATAAATATAGATATTTTACAAAGACTGTTTATGAATCCAGATGATGAAAACTTGGATAATTAAAAAAATATATATTTAAAAACATTTATTTTATTGAATTTTTCTAATAGCTTTTTAGTTTCAAGTTGGTGTACAAACAAACCAAGAGTCGGAAACAAAACAATCACTGAACACACACCATGATGCTACAACATCTCATAAGCAAACATGGCACACATGTATACATATATAGAACAATAAATGGATAAAAATGTCATTCAATTATTTTTTTCTGAAATATGCGACAAACCACTTCAATGTCTACTAACAAGTGAAAAGATTAGTTATTTTCTTTATCATAGCTTGAAATAAATTCAGGCATTAAGGGGTTAAAAAAATTCAAAAGTCAATCACTTTAAAAAGTTGATTCTTCATCTTCTGTAAAATGTCTACAAGTAGTTTAAAAGAGTCTTTTTACACCAGATTTTGTGTGGAACCACTTTAATGGTATAAATGAACTCTCCCCTCAAAAGTTAAAGGAAGCCAGAAGCAAAAAAGATGGTACAAAACAAAGATAGAACTGACGTTAAAGCGCTCCGGGGTCTGAAAAAGGTTAGGGGAATTACTAATCAAGACAAACTTTTTTCGTTTAGACTTAAATTGTCATATGAAAACGTGTTTTTACCAGACTAAATAGTCCCTTTTTTTTTTTTTTTTTTTTTAGGGCTGTCAACTTTAACACAATAATGCATGCGAATGATAAAAAAAAAAAAAAATAAAGCTAATCAATTACACTTGGCGAAGCAACTGTCAGATCAGGCTTCCAAGGCGTGCATTAATTTCTGATACTGCACACCTCGTCGCGCATTAATTTCTGATAATGCACACCTCGTTGCGCATTGTCCCCGTTATGTATACAATGGTCACTTGCAAAAAAGTATATTTTCAACATTACATTAAATATTTAATATTTTTAGTGCTTTATTCTTTATTTTTTTAGATGCTTTTTTTACAAAAAGCAAACTATTTGATGCGAAGTGCAGCCCGTTGTCACAGTAAAATGACAACATGTCGCTGAGCCAAAACTGACCTCGACTGCGACGGTAAAAGAAACGATATATCTGTTGATCCTCATGAGTTCAGAGAGAAAGTTCACCTCTTACTGCTTGTTTTTGTCCAGATGATGAAGCAAACATTTGTTTTAAAGAACGCTGCACAGTAATATTCAACATTTGGGCGATTTGACTTTAACTTACAATGTGCATCCACACCTAGCAGCCAATCAGAATCGAGTATTCACCTGGACTTTTGTATAAGTTCATTTAAACACAATGTTTGTTTCTTATGGTGGTATGTCAGCACCCTTGTTTTCTTGGAGTAATACTGTGGACATAAGTCTTTACAGTTCTTTAGAATTCTACTTATCACACTGTTGATGTGTTTTTTGCACACTTCTCAGATATCTGAATTAACACTATAAATGTCAAAATTTCAGACAAAAAAAATGAAACATTTTCTCTCTGGATGGTTTTTGTTCAAAAGCTGCATATTGTCATAAAAATGTACCTAGTAAAAAATTTTATTATTCACAATTTTTTTCAGTCAATTGAGATCACTATTTTTTTTGTTATTGAACCATGAGAAAGACTGACAGCATCATTCACTAAACACGAGGAGAGCCTCTGATGCTGAACGAGGATTTACAAGCTGCTTTATCATAACCCAGATTGAGTTTTTCACACACTGCTTGTTCATTTAATGTCCCTTTCTGTTCAGTAAATAATGACTTAAAGTGATGTGTGTTTCAGTTCTTCTCAAAGGATTGTCGCAAACACCAGAGACAAATAAACCTGACACTTCTCACAGGAACTTTGACTCTTCACAGGACTGCCGCAGCTGGCTGCACATTTTTAAACATCAGATTTAATCGCGTTTTCGGAAAATTCCCAGAATCTCAGTTTAACTTTGAAACCAGAAAATTGTAACTCTGTTAATTGGTGTAAAAAAATTGCCTTTTCTCTGCACAATAAAGGAGCGATTAGGCAATTTTCACCTTCTACTCGAGTACGAAAACATTTCTCATTTAATCATTTCTCAATAATGTAAACAGGTTAAACTGGCTATAGCAACAAGACAGTATGAGAGCATTAAAGAAACTACAGCCATCATAAAATAAGTCTTTGTGAGTAAATGTTGCTTAATTATAATGCAATTTATGGCATTCTTCAGCAACGCAGATTGATGCTTAATTTTTGACATCATATCCTGTACTCCCTCATGTGTCTTTCTGGTGATCATATTACTTTTCCTACATAAATCACTACTGAATTAATTTCAATAAATCAGTTTTATCACCACTGAACAGTAATGCCGAGTCCTAAATGGTTCAAAGCATTAGACTCATTCATATCCAGAGAATTAGTCTAAAAATGTCTTTTTCTTTTACTTCTTCTTCTGTGAAAATAGTTCATTAGGTCTGACTGCCTAGTGCCTTAGTGTTTGGTACACTTTTATATGACAAATTTAGAACAGGCTGTCCATTGATAGAATGGCATAAAATCCAACTTGTCACCACCTTACAGTTGAAGAACTGGTGGAGACGGAATTAAAGGGAGTTCTCTATTCAAATGGAACACCAGCAAGAACACAGATACCATTCTCTAGACCTGACCGGGATGTCCTGGAGGTCAAATAAAAAAGAATAAACCAATAAATATGTGTTCAGAAGTACTAACGATCATGTTTCGAACCCTTTGAGGTTGAGTCTCAAGTCTGCCTGAGAGAGCTGGAGCGAGTCAAGTGGGATTCCTCGTCTGTCGCACAAAAAGCTGCTTTGGCAGCATCCAATCAGAGTCGATTCCAGACCTTAGAAACCTCAGAATCCCCAAATAAATGAAATAAAATTAATGTGACAAAAGAATAATTATCTCCAGTTGCATTAAGAGTTGGAGTGTGCATCTTTGGACCCTGTTTGTGTGCGTATTTGTGGGCACTGTGTGTCCAGAACATAATGGGTTTGGGCTCCCTGTGAGGCTCTGGGCCCCTCGGATCAGGCTCTTCTGAACAGACTCTTGGCACCCATGGGACACTGCATCATTTGGACAAGCTGATAAAAGAGTATTCACAAACAGCCAGGGCCCCCCAGCAGAACCCCACGCAGCAGAAGACTCAACAGAACCGGCACCTATTTTAGGATTATGGACATCCACATCCATCAGAACCACTTTTCAGTCCTAAAGCAGCCAGGCTTAAAATTCGAATCGATGCAGCTTCTAAAACAGACGTTTACCATCTTCATCACTGAGGCTGGATCCTATTATCATTCTGGTGGTAACTGGACCCTGACCGTGCAAGATTCGGAACTCTGTTCTTCTCCTCCAGGCAGCAGCAGCCAAGGGAGGCCCGCTCAGGGAGCCGGTGCCGGTCCATCACCGGAGAGGAGGAACCCAAACAACCGAGAACAAATACTGCATTACTTCAGAGGCTGAAGGTCCAGCTTAGCAACAGCTTTGTGTGTCTGAGACAGCACCAAGATGCACTTGCAATAGGTCGCACACAGACTCACACACAAAAACTTCATGATGTTGTTTTGGGACATTTCAAGATAAAACCTAATTTATTTAAAATTAAAATAATACATTTTGTAAATTCCAATATTGTATGAATCTTTAAGTTTTTTATGGTACATTTGTACTATAAATTTTGAAAATGTTGGGTTTTTTTAAGTAAAAAAAATCTGAAATTTTCATGAAAAATGAATTTTTTTTTTTTTTTGCCTGTGACTCCTTTTTTCTCCTTCATGCTTAGAATGCGTCTTTCTCTGAATGCTTTTGCCTTGTTTGGCCGGAAGAAGCGGCTCGCCTCCTGCAGGTGACCGCATCAGCGCTCCTAATAACAGATCATCCCGTCTCGTGTCAAACAGAACGTTTTCTTCTGCGCGTTTTCACCCAGAGGGAGAAACTTACAGAACAATTGTTGGACTTTATTGAAGTTGTCTGGTGACTTTACAGCCTTAATGCGGCAGGAAATGAAAGCATTGTTTTGGATATAACATTTCTGAGAGGATCACAGCAGGGTTCAGAGGAATGTTTTGGACTCTGGGCATTCAACTACCAACTAAAAATGTAGAACATTGTTCTTTGAAACATGATGTAAAAAAAGAAA
Organism: Oryzias melastigma; assembly: GCF_002922805.2. Taxonomy (NCBI): domain Eukaryota; kingdom Metazoa; phylum Chordata; class Actinopteri; order Beloniformes; family Adrianichthyidae; genus Oryzias; species Oryzias melastigma. The sequence continues at coordinate 10,950,078 of NC_050535.1, forward strand.
AAAAAAAGAAGAGAAATCCACCTTCCATTAGTTTGAAGGTTTTACACATGAAATAAAAACCCTCTGGTTCTTTTCACGTCTTAAAGTGAAGTCAAACTGAGATAAACAGGAACACAACACATCACACTGAGCCGTTTTATTGATCACAAGCTGAAATAACATTGGTAATAGTTTTCGGCATGACGTTATGGTTGTAGAGTTTTCAGATCTTTGGCAAACGTTTGTGCTCTTCTCAGACGGGAGATGCTGTTTTCTGCAGTCCTTTCACCATAGCCGGATATAGGAATGAATGCCGTAACAGACCCCAAAAATGATGGCCTGCAATAGTCCACAGCTAGCTTAAAAAAAATTACTAAAGGGATAAAAAAAAACATGGCATGAAAGACAAAAAATAGGAAAGCATGGATGGACAAGCAGACATGATAAAAGAAAAAAGGATAAACAGAGTACAAACCAGTGCCCTGCTTGTGCCTGTCCCTAGCCTGGTAAATGCAAAAGGCAGTGTCGGGATGAGCATTCCACGTAAAACATACTATATCAAATCAATCAAAGGAAATTGAGATGGATGGATAATCTGATATGATGATATAATCTTTTTCTGAGCATTTTAGAGCTTTGGAGGTTTATAGCACCGCAAACACTCCCAGATTTATCCCCGATATTCTTCCTATACTCTGCTTCTGTCAATCCTGTAACAAACTTCATAATTAGATATGGGTGCTTTTACTCTGGTCTGTCTGGTCCACAGTTGTGTCTTTTGCAGGACCACCTAAGCAAACCCCCAAGGGGAGTTTTGGTCCACTTCCTAATGAGAACTGGTGCAAATCTGTGATTGGTCCAACACCTACACACCTCATTCTCACCATATGCCTCGTTTCCACTGAGCGGTATAGTACAGTCCAGTCTGGTATTTTGATGGTTTCCATTATAAAATGGACCCATTAAGCCAGACTGAACTGTATCCTTTTTGGACCTAGGTCCACAGAAAAATGGAACGGTCCGGTTAGCTCGGCGCTAACCTTGAAACTGCTCATTACAACAAAAGAAAGCAATTGTATTCTCTGTATAAACATAGATGCATGGTGGCGCAGTGGTTAGCGCTCTTCTCTCACAGCAAAAAGGCCCTGGTAAAAAATCCTAGCTGGAGGACCTGAAACAGAACCACCAACTGGGGACCTTTTAGTGTGGACTTTGCATGTTCTCCCCGTGCATGCGTGGGTTTTCACCGGGGACTCCAGCTTCCTCCCACCGTCCAAAAACATGCTTCATAGGTTAATTGGTGACTCTAAATTGCCCTTAGGTGTGAATGTGTGTGTGATTGAGGCCCTGCCAGAGACTGGTGACCTGTCCAGGGTATACCGCCCCCCTTACCAAATTAGTATACTCAAGTTTAATTTAAGTATACCTTTAAAACCTACATTAAGTATACCTTCAGTTTTTTTTTTTGTATTTATTAGAAATAAACTTGATTAGCTATACTTAGATATATTTAGCCTATATCTCTCACTGTCCTTGAACATTTTCTTACACAGTATTAAAAGTGGAGTAGATATTCTTGGAATATTTCCAGTATATAAAATTTTTCTAATATACTAATCAGTAGAAGTTTGTTACTTGTAAACTAAACGAAAACTTTAAAAGCTACATTAGATGTACTTCAAAGTGTACTTTCATAGAGTAAACTTGAAGTTTATTGCCAGTAAACTAATATTATACAAGAAAGGTTACTTAAAGTTTATTTCTAAGTATACTTTTTATAAACTAAAAGTGGGGCTATTTAGTCCCAAGAAGTATACTTGTTGGTAAACTTCCAGTATACTTTTTAAGTGTACTTGGTACACTTTGGAAACTTAAAACATATACTTGAAACATATACTTGAAGTACACTTATTTTTGGTAAGGGCTACCTTCACCCATAAGTAGTTAGGTTAAGCTCCGGCAGCTCAGTGAATGGAAAAAGTTGCTAAGAAGATGAATGAATATATACGAAGAACCAAAAACCAAGCAGAAAACAAACGAGCTGCTGGATGACCTCCATTGTTGTTAGCTTCACCCTGCATGACAGTCCATGCAACTTCGAGGAAACACTCTCCTGAATTGCCCCGTCCATTCTAAACTAGACCGTATAGTACTGTACCGCTCAGTGGAAACAAGGCTAAAGTTGTCTAGTTCTCCCACTTTTAGACTTTTAGACTGTGTGTGTGTTTTTTCTGCCAAGGTGGCGAGGCCTAACCCTCTCTGTGACCCTCCACGGGCCCAGACAACCCCAAAACTAAACTTCCATACTGGTGCATGTGGTGCAGCTACTGGCTGAAATAGAGGAGTGTATCACTTCAGTGGTCCACATTTATATATCTTCTAATTTCCTTGATCACTTGCTTTCATTGACTTGCATTCTACGGTTAACTGAAGACCACAGTTTATTCAGAACACTTGTTCTAAAGTGGATTAGTCTGTTTGGTCGATGATGAGTTTTCACACCTGCCAAGCAAACTGGACTGGAGTTTGTGTGATGATTGAGTGGACCAACAATTCTGAAAACTTCAATTTCAAATAGATTGTTTATGTTTAATCAAATTGACACTGAAATCTTTTATCTTGGACTGCGTTCAGACTCAATGCTGGTTCAATTCCTCTTCAATCGTTCATTCGAGGGGAGATTCTCTTGAGCATCGGGTCTGTTGTGACTTCCTTCTGACAGGTTTTCGTGAGGTTTCCTCGTCGGTACAGAAGAAAACGATCTGCTGAATCTGTTTGGTTTGCTGAGAGGCTTAATTAACATTCCCTGAGTGTTTACAGTCAATTACTCAACACAGTGGCTTTCTGTGGGAGCAGCTCGTTACTGCAACACTGTCACAAAGAGAACAAATCCTCCCTTTATGGGAAAGAATCCCCGAGGAGGGAGCTTTGCTCAAATTATTATTATTTCTGAAACCTTGAAGTGAAATGTGTTTGTTTGTCTGTGATTTCCTCTAATTCTGCACAGAAGAATCGGGAAGTTTGGGTGTTTGACGGCTGGCGAGTGGCAAACACAGAAACGGGCCATCGGAACCAACAGCTCTGCAGCTTTTACGGCCTTCCTCCGCCGGACTGCACAGGAAGTGTGTTCCAGGCTCAGCTTGAGCTGTTCTGCCGGAGACCAAACCCTGAGCGACTGACCACACACATGCACACACACGTGCACCCTGCACACATGCACGCTCCGAAACTCCCACCACCAAACGAGCATGTAGTTCTGCTGCTGAGTAAACATGTAATTACAGCTCGCTGTCAGCCCTCCTGCCGCCCTGCCTCCACCTTCAGCTTGTTCTTCTCTCTTCCTGCAGCTCTTCTTTACGACCACATCATAGACGGCGGGGAGACGCCGCGAGGGAGGAGCTACAGATTAACATTCCTTATGGTTTTCTCTGCTTACTGCAAAGGAGCTGTTTACGGCTCAGCAGTGTGAGGTTCTCACAACCAGGCATGTAATCCTCACAACATATTTAAGGGAACAACAAGAACCTGGAGAAGCAGCGTGAGAGCAGCTGATGGAGACACATGAGAAACATGCAGCAACAGGAGAGCCAGACACTGCTGAGTTTAAGAGAACGCTGAAGAACGATGAGAAGAGGCAGTTCTGCTGAAGTCACTGAGCTCATTTAGTCAGCGTGGAACCCTGAAAGAAAAGCAAACATTAGTGAGGGTTACCAAGAACTAGAGCATCAAAAAAGGCAGCAAAAACACTTGCAAAGACAGAACATGACCAAAACCCATAACATAACTGGCAAAAACCAAACCAAAGTCCACAATCCTAACAGTACCCCTCCCCAAAAGAGCAGATCCCAGATGCCCCAAAACAAAGCACTTGCCGGGAGAAGATATCGAGAAATAAAACAAAAACAACTCTAGATGGACGTGAGGGGAATCAGAACCCCTCCTCGGGAACATGTGTGAAGAGGAGCAGTCCTGGCGACCCTCTTCTGGAACAGGAAATACAACCGAGGGGGGTGAGCAGTGACCATCCTCTGGGAAACATGAAAGAGCGGTACTGGGGACCCTCCTCAAGAACCGACACATGATGAGGAGCGGCACCAGTGAACCTCCACAGGACAGGAAGGATGGCCCTGATGATCCCAAACTTTAGAGAGGGTTACTAAAAACTAGAGCATCAAAAAAGGCAGCAAAACACTTGTTCAGACAGAAATAGACTAAAGCTACGAATAAGTTAATCAAGAAATACAATAAAATCTTTTATATCTATACTGTTTTATTAATATCTATTTTGCAGCAAAGTCCCTTTAAATCAAATCTCAGCTTTTTCAGTTTTGTTTAATTTAATCCAGTATGATTGCGTTCATTGCCTATAGTGTTGTTAACCATTAGTGAACAATAAAGCATCTGAAGCCAGATCCAGTTTGGTCCTGTCCACTTACAACCACTCCATCCTAGAGCAAACTAGCTAGTTTATTCATCTGGCCCAAATGATTCCACTCTATTCCAGAAAAGTCTAATCACATAAAATCAAATGGAACCTTTTAGACATTATTTTGACATACCAAGACTCTTGGTTTACGCCAAGCGTGTCCAAAGTCCAGCCTGTGGGCCAAATGCGGCACTAGTTCATAATTCTACTGGCCCAAAAGCTCCTATCACAAAATCTAACTACGATTTCTTAACTCTGATTGGCTAAATAACTTTATGATCCGTTGTATATGGCAATAACCTGTAGAATCAGCTGGAATTACATTGATAGTATAAATCAACGTAATTCCAGCTGATTCTAATGAGCAGTTTTGCACTTATATGTAAGACTTTACACTAGCAAAGTGTAATATACTATACTATCAATGCGAATCAGTTGTCTCTGGTGGTGAAAAGTTTTTTTGCCATTTCGGTGCAAAGCCGATAAAGCATCAGGATCCTCAGAATCAGCTGATTCACATTGATCTTGTAAATGGTCAAAGACTTATGGTATGTCAAAGGGTGTGTGCTATTAAGTTGGTGACATCTCCAATTTTTAAATCATAGCCACTTTGGTCCAGGTTACTTGATTCCAGTTTGTGTGGATTCTAGAAAAAAAAGACCCCATTGCAGAACAATAGATTCTAGTACGGCCTCAGCCAGTTCAGTTGGGTATCATCCATTCCTATTCAATTTAATCCAGCCAATTTAGACCAGGGGTGACAGAATCCAGGCCTACAATTGAGGCTCCTTATTGGCCAAACACATCTGATCCAGGTAATCAGCAGTAGATGAGTCAGGATTTCTGGAAAACCGCCAGGATTCCGGCCATATGGCCCTAGAGTTTAACACCCCTTATCTAGGCCCAGTTCACCTCAACGTACTCTGGTCCTGTCCAGTCTAATCCAGTATAGTGTATTGTCAACACACAAGTTCGGTCCACACGTTTCATTTCATTCAAGTTCAGTCCAGACAAGTTTAATTCCTCTCACTCTGATTCAGTTTAATCCCCTTTAATCCAGTCAGTTTCTATCTAGTTTGGTGTATTTTTCTTAAATTTCTTCATTTTAGGCAACAAGTTTAGAAGAAATGCTACCAATTTGTCTTTGCTAAGATACAGAGAAAATACTGTGAATCATATTTTGATGAAGTAATGGCTTCATCAAGTTATATACAACAGAAAAACAAATTTGTTCAGAAAGTCTGAAAATGTTTCTTTTTTTCAAATGTTTCAAATACAGATTGCTTTAAAGGATTATGAGGAGGTCTGGATTGGTAGAGAAACGCTTGGACCGTGACTTTTGACCTGGTTAGTTACAGCAGACTGAGATGCTTGGCTGAACCCGGGTCAGATGGTTCTTGCCACTATAATGGAGGAACCTTGTGACCCAACATGTCGTCTCCACTTTTCATGACATGGATCCAGTCACAGGTCTGCAGTTAGAGGTCATTATTTGGGGCCCTCTTCAAAGAACGGCACAAACCTACACTTTTACTTACAGTGAAGAAAATCCAAGGTAGCAGGCCACATTGATTGGAAGACCAAACACATGCTCTAGCATGTTTAACTGCTGTCCTAAAAGGGTTGATCAGCTAAACTAAAGTATGTTTTTGGTTAATTTTAAACTAAAGATGAAAGATGTTTGTGCTTTCTTCTGTCTGTGCACTGTTTACTTTATTGCTTCATTTCACCCATCAAACTTAACTTGGAACTTAAGACAAATGTAAAGACTTAGACGGCAAGCATCAAGATTTGTAATATTTGCTTCCACTAGTGGAGACAGATTGTTTAATTACTATTTGTTCTATTCAAACAGAACTTGATGTACTTGTTTCCATGATTTAAACTCCTAATTTCCAGACCTTTTTCAGTGTGGGATTTGGATAAAAACTAGTCAGCTCTCACTCAAATCTCCACCAAGTAAGTAACTAGAGGGTCAAACTCAACTCTGAAATCTTTGAGGGTAAAGTCTAAGACTCTGGTCACATGTGTAAATCACAGAGAGAATGAGCTTTCCATAGCAAGTCGCTACAGACACAGAGAGGAATGTTCACTTACTGCCCTCATGGGTGGATCTACAGGTAAAAAAAAGGGGTAAACCTGTGCGGGGCACACAGGCGGCTGACAGCAAATTAAGTCGGAGACCAGTCAATGAGCCCAAAAAGTGAAAAAGTTCATGAACATATTTTGATACCGAAATGCTGTAAGCAACAACTCATAGTGAACACTTTTACAACACGTAAAAGTATGGTGAAGTAGATGAGACACATGCAGGTCAAACAGATTTTTTTTTTTTTTTAAATCCTGCAAATCCTGAGCCGGTTTGTGCTGTTCAAGGGATAGGTGTGCGCTCCGAACTTTTAGCCCAATAAAGTTTAGGAAATTCGACAATAGTGTCGTTTGTGTGGGCCCACCTGCACACTGTGCGCGGTCAGTAAGAAGCCAATACACGCACCTTACTAACGACTAGAGCAGGGGTCTCCAAACTACGGCCCGCGGGCCAGATCTGGCCCACCTCCATACTTGGCCCGGCCCCTAAACAATATCAGAGATGTATGATTTTTTTATCCCCCCCTTCTGCAGTGTGTGTGTGTTCCTTTCTTAAACTCAACCCCCCACAGTCAAAAAGATCAGAATATAGTGTACCCTTTTCACATCGCAGATCCCTTTTCGTGGTCTCTAGAAAACATCGAGACAGTTAAAAGCTCAATTAAGTAAACTGGGGAAAGATCGTGAAGAGCTTTCAAAACAAAACTAACATGGAGCCAGTGAAGTATTTATTTCCTGACTTTTTCTGTAAATTTACCAGAAAGGGTGATTAAATTTGGTTAAGTATGGCTTTGTGGAAAACCATAAATGCTTATGTTCAGACACACCTTCCGGTTGATGCTAACTGAGAACACAGTTAGCATTAATCGAGGACAGAACTACAAATCTACAAACTGCTTTGGCAACACATCAAGGAAGAAAAAAGTTATGTGACAAGAAAAAGATTGGACTAGAGTGTAACCCATATACACATACAACAGCAGCACCAGTTCATACAATGGTACATTCCATTGTTGTGCGTCAAAGACTGAGTGTTATTTACGTGTCGTGGTGACCTCTCCGGTCATGGCATCTCCGGTCTCCAAGAACTCGCTATGGGCCAGGACAACCCAAAAACCTGCAGCACCTGCACAGGTCATACCCTGTACAGGTGTGTATGACTAAAGCTTAAGGTGTCATCACAGCCACAATTTTTTTTACAAGAAAATAATAAACTTGAGCTTGTGAGAGACTTAAGGGAATCTTCAACATCTCATTTCTACTGATTCTGGCCATGTTCTAACATAGTTTTAACAAATAGTTTTAATAATTACTTTTTTTTTTCCAAATAAAAGACATTTAGTGTCTGTATTGACACTAATCAGTATTTTTACCAGATTTTCTTGTTGCTCTTAATGTATCTTTCTTGTATAAAAGAATGTTTGCAAAAGTTGTAGCATTTTTAAACAGATCCGTTTGTGTTTGTATTCACAGCTTAATCTAAAATGAAGATCAGTGTTACAAAACTGAATGTGCCTTGTTTGAGCTGAACAGTCAGTGTTCATGTGAACTCCGTCTTGCCATTTAAGCCTCATTACCAAATATGTTCTTGTTGCAAAGCAAATAATGTGAAGCTCTGGGTTTAACAAGTCCTGTGGTACCTCACTCTGTAATGCTGATGCTCTGGCTCCTCCCACCAGTCTTCAGCCATGGTTCTGTCCTGATTGAGTCTGAAGTCATGCACCTTTAAACTTTATGATTTTGTCTCCCAGGCTCAGACGGACTGAATAAAGGCTTTCTCATTCACTCCAGACAGAGTTACAAGGAGAAGAAAGTGTGGACCGATACAAAAACAGAAGCTGTAATCCTGGATTTATATTAATGTGAAGTTACAGCATCTGGATGTAGCACTGTTGCTTTGAGCTTTTGTCCACAAGGAGAGAAGTTGACATTGTTCCCTGCTGAGGTTTCATGGGATTTCAGTTGTTTACTCTACTACCTACGTACTTCTTCAATGCTTCCTCAACGGATTTTCCTGTATTTCCTCCCATGATTTTCTTTTTTTATGTTAGGACATCAGCATCACAAGAAAAACAGTATTTTTATGTTCATGTTGTTGGAATTGGAAAAGAGGTACTATAGACTATTGTCATGCATAAAGCTATGTTCACACCACCTTTGGCATTGCAGGTTCAAGAGACCATTTTCAATAAAACTTCCATGTAAACGTGGTTAACATGTGTTTTGGGTTTCTATGTCAGGAAAAGGTGGTGGAGGACCCAAACGCAGGAGACCGGGCTTTGGTGACAGAAACTTAAAACATTTAATAAATGAACTGAACCATTACAAGAACCCATAGAGACCTAAAACAGGGACAGAACAGAGCAGATGACCTGACAAGGAAGAACTGAAAACAAAACATTTAAATAGACTGAGGGTAGTTAACTGATATTAAGACAGCTGTGGATCATGACAAACCTGAAACTGATTCGAGGGACAATTCTAAACACAACATGACCAAAACCCACAACATAACTTACCAAAACCAAAGTCTACAATCCTCACAGTACCCCTCCTCAAAGGGGCAGATCCCAGATGCCCAAAAACAAAACATTTGCCAGGAGAGGACATGGAGAAGCAAAACAAAAGGAAGTCCAGAAAACATTCAGGGTTCCTGTAACCAGGCGAATGTGGATCAGAACCCCTCCTCAAGAACATGCATGAAGAGGAGCGGCCCCGGTGACCCTCCTCTGGAACAGCAAATACAGCCAAAGGAGATGAGCAGAGACCATCCTCTGGGACAGGGAATATGAACAGAAACAGGAGGGATGCCACCGACGATCCCCCTCACATTCTGTGTTCAAAAGTCCTGTGTTTATGCTTAGCTACGTATATTTTAAGACCATTTTTGGGCTCATCGCAGAAAACGCATGGCCATTGAAAGTGCTTTGGCCAATCAGGGACTCGGATTTGGAAGTGGCGTTCTGTCTAATTCACTGAATTGCCAACTGTTTGAAAATTAATCATAAAGCAGAAATGAATAATTGTGGTTTTTATGTTAGGACATCAGCATCACAAGAAAAACAGTATTTTTATGTTCATGTTGTTGGCGGAATTATATGACACCAAATATTTCATGTATCAGAATAGAGCTTCAAAAGTAAAAGATAGAAGTATAATTCACAAGATTTGCACCAGTTGGACATTTCACACTAAGTCTTTTCAAGCAGACACGAACAAGAAGAAGAAGCCCCTCCCTGCTTGTCCATTGTGAACACCATAGGCCAAATGCGAGTTCAAGAATGCTTATCACATGCCAGGTATGAAAGTAGTGTATATATATATATTTTATAAGGACAATTTACAGCAATCTAATGCTTACTTAAACCTGAAGCCTTAAACCTGCAGTGGAAGATAACACTTAATTAACACTCACTCTTTGATCTACTGTAAATCTTTGACTGCTTACATGATTAACAAGAATTAACTGACTCCAGCGTGGAAAAAAATTGGCTTTTCACATCAACTCTGCCTCAAAATACAACGCAATACTATGAAATAATAAAAAAGTTGCATAGTTGCTTTTATTGCTTTAGATTTAGCTGGACATACGTTTGTGTCAATGTTGGAAGAGTAACAGTAGTTGAAAGAATTGCAGCTACAGCTTCGGTGTAAAAGGGTTCAAACTTTACTTGAAAGCCAAAAAAGTAAAACATACAAAAAGTGGCTTCATAGTGTCTCTCCTTACCCCTCCATCACCTTTATGTTTTCCTTTTCTTCCATATTTCCGGGTGACTTTTACGTTTCAGCTGGTCTTCTTCACAGACAGCTCAGCTCTGGAGTGGTAGACCTCACGGTCAGAGTTGGGTGTTAGGTAGGGCTGGCTGTGGTGAGAAACTTTTCTGAAGCTTCATCCTCCACTTTCTTTTAACAGAGGAGCCTCCAGAAAGTGAAAAGAACACCAACCGTGTTAACTTCATGATTAAGACCATTGAAATACCAAACCTCCTAATACATAGATTTATACCTGATGAGTCACACTAATCAAACATTGTTTGAAAGTGCAGTAAAGTTTTTGTTTGGCAGTCTGGATGCTCAGTTCCTGCTTGGCAGACTCCAAAACATTTCTATTCATTAGGCTAAAAAATAAATGTGCTGAGATCAGCAGCACCGCCGCTCTTTTATTTCTGCACAGTCTTTTTTGTCCTGCTAGACTTCAATATTAATCAGGTAATGAGAGAGAACAACACCTATAAAACCAATGTCCAAGTTCTCCATCCAGTGGAAAATGTCTGTTCTTTCCAATCAGTGTTTCAGCTCCACAGCCTCTTACTTCATACTTCACACAAGCACACACAGACCAGATTAGCGAAGAAGTCATTCTCTGGATCAACCTGACTCAGAAAGGCTGGGTTGACTCATTCTGCTGGATGTCATCAAACTAACAGAGCGGGGGTCATGTGGGGTCGCACACAAAGCGACTGGATGCTAAGCTGAATCTTCAGCTTGATTATCTTGGTAGGGACTCCACTGATGGAAGTCAGAGATGCTCTCAGTGAGAAGAATCTACATCTCATTTAAAAAAAACTATCATAATCAAGAGCAGAACTTTTTATCCAACAGTTTTTGTCTGCACATAGATGGTTTTGGCTGCAACTAAAACACCTTTTACAAAAAATGGCTATTTTCCACACTTGCGCCATTCTATAGTGCCACAGGGGTGTGACCTGATGAGCTCCCATTCGGTGGGATACAATCCTGATAAATCAGCAAAAGGTACCCAACAAAAATGTCTTGGGTTTCTAAGTGAGACGCACCTTTGATGGTCAGGAGGTTGGACTTGGGCAGAAATCCTTCAACCCTGCTATATGGGGAACAAGCACAGGGCTGAAATGCAAAAATGCCAGCAAAACACACAAAAAAGATACTTATCTCTCAGGAATTTATTTAGAAACTTAGTAAATGTGTACAGAAAAATGTTCAGGATAGCACCTCAGTCTCTTGATGCAATTTCCTCCTCAATGCTTGTCCAAAGTGTGTTCATAAAGTAGATGCCCCCGCCGTGTGTGGGAGGGACCACAGTCGAAGGTTTTTAGACTAATCGCTACAAAAGAATTAAGAGATGACCAAGGCGGACGCAGCGTTGCGCAGATTGCCTGCAGTGCTGTATGCTGGTTAGTTTCCTGTGGGAAAAAGAACGGGTTCAAGGCGCCAACTACACTGAAAAAAAAAATCTGTTCGATTTACTTAATTCAATAGTGGACATTGGTTGCACACAGATGTTTAGCTTTCACAGCAACTTAAACGCTCGAGTTAAATCAACACAAGTTAATTTCATTCAACAAAACTGATTACTTTGTGTTAAAAATATGTGATTGAGACATGTTACCATAATGTAATTTGAGCTCTTGGATCAGTTTAATTTGTCACAATTTCATCACTTTATTTCAACACTATTCACACTATTTACTCCAAAACTATTTGCTTACTTAAATACAACTTATTTTTTATATTTAAATTTTGAATGATATTCTATTGTCAAATACAAATTTTTTTTCTAAGATAACTGCCTGTAAGAACTACTAATATTTCAAAACAAAGGTCCCACCAGTAAAAAAAATACTTATTAAAATAAATCATTTATAGAACTGCAAATACCTTTCTGTTAAACTACTGGAATTGTTAACATTACTCATTTTTACTCAAATAAATAATAAAAATTAACACTTGCATGTCAAAGCTTTTATTCAAAAGCCACAACACAAAAATACTGTCAAAAATACAGCGAGTGTCCAAAATTTTAAGACTGGTATTGTGACATCTTGATTCAAAACAGCCTTAGAAGTATTACAACTTTTTTTTTAAACTATAGGCTTTTTGAGCAGGTTTTGAGCAAAAGTGAGGTTGAGGGTACACATCAGTCCAAAGCATGGCGACATCCAAAACCACATCATCCAGGTCCTGCAGCACATTGATGCCTCCAAGATGATTCCAATGTCTTCTGCCTCTGTACTTGAAGTTTGTTCCTCAGGACGTAAACCACCACGCCGGTGTCTTCAATGGCGTCGTTAACGGGCTCTTCATCCACTCCATATGCCAAAACAAACACAGTGACACCATGGACACGATGTTAGTGAAGAAGAAATTTTAACTTTACAACATTTAACAAATACATAATATTTCCCAGAGTTGATGGTTAAAAATACAAATAAGCCCACATTTTATTTAGTAATTGGAAACAAAATGAAGGACTGTAAAAAAAAGATTTCTATAGGTCAACCACTTGAAAAAAAATCTTAAATAAACTACAAAGAAAGAGAAAATCAAGCTATGATTCACGTGCAAATATATACATACCACATATTCCTGGACCAGGTTTTCTGGATCTTCGACCATGTTAACACATGCTCCTTTAATAATGTCTTCTCGTCCAGCCTCTGCATCACTACACTGGAGAAGAAAACGTTTTTATTTTTCAACTCTAGTCGTACAACACAATTAGTATCACAATGTAAATCATTAAATCAATGAATATTTTGGTGCACAATTTTCAAATCTATGAATCAAATTAGTTTTGCCGCTTACAATCTAAAAATTCTATGACACGATCAAAAATTCAAAATACCACTGCCAACATTAGTTATTATAAATGACAAATATTTTCCAAGTACTTACTTCCACGTCCAGCTGTACATACATCAAGTGTAGTGGGTCCACTGTGAATCACCATGGGAATCAGTCTGTCAGGGGATAAACATAATATTAAATACACAGTATTTTAATTAGTAAATAGAAATAGTTAGGCACATTTTCTATACATGTCCAAAATGTCCGTTTATGTTTCTCAAAAAATGAAAATAAATGTTTTTAAGAAACAAATATTTTATCAGTGCTGAACTCGAATAATAAAGTTTTTCCTGTTTTTTGCACAATTCTGAGATCAACATAAACTTTCTGTGAGGGAGGGTCATTGTTTAAAATGAGGAATTAATGTCTTTGATTCTTCAACCAAAAACACGTCATGTTTGTTAAACTTGAGCCTAAGAGTCCACCCATATTGTTAAAAGTATCCCTCTTACAACTCCTCAAGCAGATTTTCTCTCAACATGCAGAAAATGTCTTCGCATGACGAGCAACAGCTCACTTGCATGCGTGTGGTGTGGTATTTTTTGTGTGCAGAGTGTTTCTTCCAAGTGCAGATGCATTCTTTTTAATAAGTGTCCATGCATTACAAAAAACAACTAGTGTGCAGATGACAAAACAATCGCTTTTTCATTGGCTTTTACTAAGTGGGTCGTGTGAGTGCACTAGCTAACTAGCTAGCTAGCTAGCTAGCAGTAACAGGTTTTGTTGTGGTTAGTCAGAGAATTAAGTTGTTTAAAAAAGGCAGAATTATTTATCAACGCTATTGGTAATATTGTAAATATCTTACGCAACATATTTAAACTTACCTTTTCACTTTGAAGGTCTTTATTAGGGCCACTGAAAAGACGCCATGCCAGCCGATGTTCCCTCCACTGAGATTTCTTCTACTGAACTTTGGACCGTTACTCGGCATTTTGAATTTTTTAATCAATTTCCTTTTCCTGTTTTGAAGGAACTTAATTACATCAAATTTACTTTTTTAATTAAATCACTTTCAGTCTACATGATAGAAACAAGCATATTAAACAAGTTATTCAATCACATAGTTTTAACTTGTTTAAATGACATTAACAGAGAAAATATGAATAAATTGTGTTGCATTTACTACTTTAATTCGAGTAAATTCAAAGACTCTAGAAATCCTTTTTTTCAGTGTAAGCCAGCGCAGCCAGAAAATAGGTACTGTGCTGGCTGCAAGACGCCTTGATGACTACAAAATAATGCATCGTGGGAAAGAGTGATAGTTCATCGACATGATGCTGATCAGGAATAAGTGGCGCTAAATGAAGGACATCTGTGTATTTTGTAACTCGTTTTTAAAACAGGTGAATCGCTGATGAAAAAACATACAAGATGTAAAAAAATCTGTGATTATTGTTGCCTTTAAAAGTTAACTTAATTTTAATTTTATGTATTTATTTGGGACACATGAAATTCATCCAGGTGCTATTTTTCATCTGTTGTCCCCTGACAAATGTTAAGAATAATATATAAAACATAATAGCACAGATCAAACTAAGAGGAAGAGGGAAAATAAAAATGTAACTATATGTGAAGGACAACCCTCAAATTCCTCTTCTCGTACAAGTCTCGCCATTCGCCTTCATCTCATGCGCCTTTCCCCGCCCCCGCCTGGTCTTGCCGATGATGCATGCCTTAAATACAGTCAAGACATGGATGACGTTGAGGGATCGGGTTGATTTAAAAGCATCAGTACACACAGATGTTACTCTTCTCGAGTTTGATGGAAGCCACAACGAGAGATTTATTCGGACACAACGTTCTTCAACATGTCTTAACATGCCTCTTTCCATGGCCCAACAGTGCTGTCAATACTATAAAATAAAATATAGAAACTTAAATTAACGATTTCTACAAAGAATTCTCACAGATAATAATAAAGAAAACACAACTAAAGTGCACAGAATGCAAAATAGACACATAATTAGCCGTGAGTTGCACAAATAGACTTTTCACGTAGCTTTAACACAAACTCAAATGGATTAAAATGATAAAATAATTAAATCCATACCTCATTGGCCCCATTAACTCAAGAGGAAAAACTTAGGAAAACTTCTTCATTTTTGTAGAACTTACTTCAAAGGCATAACACTTGTAGACTTCTCTTTTTCTGGACCATGTGAGGCTAATTCACGTGGGGTAACTTGTATAACATCCCCATAGCAAAGGAACAAAAAACAAGTTCCCCCCTTCTAAACAGTTTTTAGCTGATCAACTCCATTGTTTATTTACTGTAAAATATCACTGATTCATCTCAAATGATTAAATATAATTTTTCTATTATTACCTCAAAATATTTTTAACCGTCTACTGCAGGAGCTTTCAGCGGTACTTCTGTTTCCTGGTGACCCAATGTTACAAATTCCTGTCCTGTACCAGTCTGAGGGAGGACAAATGTAATGTAGAATAAAATTCAAGGACTTTTTTTTATTGTTGTCTCAATGCAAATAATAAAAATATCATTAAGCTAGACCACCATGCCACGCCCGGTGCCTAAAAAGCACCGCAGGACCTCTAATTGTGTCTGTGCATTAAGGTTGAAACTGGCGGCAAGAATCACGTAGAGTGTGATAGTAGCTTAGAAAGAGTTTTGGAAAAGTACCAAAGATGGCAAGAAGGAAGCAACAGCAACCCATTGACACAGGAGCCTGCCATTTAAGATGCTTGTCACCCAATAAACACAAAAACGAAGGGATGATACGGTGGGAATCACAGCTAAAGTCAGTAACATATGCTAAATGCAGCAATTACAACCAATCTGAACATAGACAGAACCAAAATGATATAATGAGAAAAGTTTAGAAAAGTAGCTGCAAAACCCAACTCTCAGAATGAATTCCCACTGCAGGTCTTTGGACCACCAGCAGGCTGGTTGGTGAGTAACCGTATTAATGATCCAGCCTGTGAGATCTTTTTTTTATTTTTTTCAATTTTTTTTTTTTTTTAACGGAGTCTCAGCGCTGCTCATAAACAACAACAGAGCTTTTTAAGTCATTACCTCACTCACTCCTTCTTTCGGAGCCACATGCTGATGGAAACGACAAACACGTGCTTCACACAGTGAAAGGAAATCACTGTCAGGGTGGTTCAATAAAACCAATGACTTTGTCTGAAATCACTGTAATCTTGTTAAAAGCAGATGTCTGCTACCGCTGGTTTCATGGCCCCGCCATGTTTTCACCAACTCTGGCTCCGTTTCAGCCCGTCAGAGCTTTAAATGTACAATTAAAGGTGAGCGTATAGCAAAACTGGTGGAAAACGAAATGTAGTTTTTCAGCTTACCTTGTCATTTTTTATGCTTGTTTCTTGAATCGAGTATTCAGGACAACAAACCGCTTTTTAAGTTACAGCTAGAATTGCAGGATCCTCAAAGCTCAAACTTTCAGGAGTTGGTTAGTTTCTTGAAGCATAAGCATGAGTTGAATGAGAAAAGCGTTTAAGATAGTCAGACAAACTATACATGTTGCAAAAGTCAAATTTTTCTGAAGATTCTCTGCAAAAAAAAACATTTAAAATAACTTTACATGGTAAGAACAAATAATGATTTTTAATAGATGTTAACCAAAATATATGATAAAATATACATTTTCTGTAAGATTAATATATTTATTTTATTGTCTTATTACTAGGGTTGTGTAACTTTTCCTCTTACATGATTTGATATTAAGTCGACAAATCAATACATGAAAGATTCAACAAACTTTGTGGCGATACAATACCATCAAATTATATATAAAAGTGGCAAAGGAAAAATAAAATAATAGTATTTTTTAAAACTAAGGGTTGCTAACATACCATTGATTCAATTCATTTTAGTTAAGTTTATACATTTCTGGCTGACGTGAACTTAGAAAGTAAACTGTAATAGTTTTAATATACATTACTCTACTTAACAGCAAGTAGGAAAAAAGATGACGGTTCACTAAAGTAAACCTAAAGTATAATGAGAGAAAATGTCGTTTTTGTGTTGAGTTGTTTAGGAATTCATGTTGCTTCACTTGAATGTTCCTGTTTGGCACAGGAAGTCTTTTATTTTGAAAGAAAGTCATATGAGCTTCTGACAAAAGGAAAAAACGACTTTACACTTTGAGAAAATTCCAGTTTATCTTAATATATATGTATATATTTGTGCCCAAAAATAAATATAATTCATATTTGATATAAAAAATGAAAATGTACTGATGCAAAGTGGAATCAAATTTTCCTAAAAGTGTAAAGAAACCAAAAACAATGGCTTTGTTCATTACCGAAAAGGGCTCTTTTACTGGAGAAGGTTGCAGACTCCTGGTCTAGATATGTATTATTAGTTTCAGGCTATAAATGAAATAGGCCTTTTGCGGAAAAAAAAAATGTTTTTCTTATTGACACATTTTATTTTAATCAACAAAAAAAGGATGTGTATAGAAAATCACCGCTTCAAAAAAAATAAAAAATAAAAAAATAAATAAAAAACTATAATTTTGGGTCTTTTAAACTGTTTTCTTCTTTGTAGTTTAAAAAGTTTGTCATATTAATTCATTCAGGTATTGGTTGAAAGGCTGTGGAGAGAAAAGGTTAACAAATGTTTAGTGCAATCAACATCCAGAATACCTGTGACCCTAAAAATTGAGGGAAAAATCCCAGGTAGATAACCACAAATGAGAGGAACTGAGGATATATCAACCAGTCCTGACCTCCTGACCTCCATGAGACGTACCGAGATGCTTTATAAAAGCAGGCCTCCCCAATGACACACTGATCTACCAATAACATACAATCAAACTCAAAAATACTTCAAAGGGAATTGAACAACTTTAAAACCACAGAAAATACAGCTAATATCCAGTGATCCACCCACTCTAGGAATAGTCTGCAAAATTAAATCAATATTTCAAATGGAATTGCACCAATTTTCTCAAAAGTGTGCACCCATTTAATATATTTTTAACCCTAGAACACTACATCCACAATATAAAATATCCAACAAAGAGTATTCTTCATAAAAAATAGATCAAGATATGACAACACCTCATAAATTAGAGTAGTCTTCTTTTATTTCAAACTGTGCTTTATACAACAAAGTGGGAAAATCATTGGAAGATACTAAGAACATGCTTGAAAATGACTAAAAAAGTAGAAATGTGAGAAGAAAAAAATTCCTAAAAAAATAAATAATGATACTGGACACTTGATCTTTGGTCCACTCATTCCTGGGACATGTGAGGCTTTACCCAGGGACCCATGACACTCAAAAAATGCAACAAATTTAAAATAAACACTTTCGCTCGGGTGAAAATCACCCGGCAATAGTGCTCTAGGGTTAAATATAATTAAATGGGGAAAAAATACGAATTTGATTGATTTAATAAATCAAAAGAACTAACTCTTTGTGTTATGTGGTTGGGTTTGTGTCACTGGAGTTTTGGAACAACACAGTTGTTTTGGTTTTGCAACACTTGAGGTCACATTTTTTGCAACTTCTGGTTCCTTCATTTTGTTTACACAGGCGCAGATTTAAAGTGCCAAAAAATCTATCGGATGCAGGAAATATCTGCTTTTGTGAGCAAAATCTACAAGTGTTCGTTTGATTTCGTTTACTGGATACTGAGATCAAAAACACTGATGTGATGACAAGAGCTTCAGAGGGAAAAGGATAACACGGAAACCAGAGGAGGGAATGAGAACATGACAGAGAGACAGAGCTCAAGTCTGACCAAATAAGTTTTGATAAAACAACACAGTAAAAATTTACTGTAAAAAATGTTATCTTGCTAATTGAATATACTAACTGAATACTACAGACTAAATTGAAACATTTTAAGTTTACAATATATAGATAGTATATACAAGTAAATTTAAAGTATACTGCCTCAGTTTTAGTATAGACTTAAGTTGAATAAACTTCTTTTTGCTAAAGGTAAGTAAAAAAATGTCAATTATTTAACCAAACAGTTTCAGAATATTTGCATACACATATTTTTAAAAAACATAGAAAACTTGCTATTTTTTTTTCTGGGCTGAACTGATACTCAAACAGTTAAGATTTGAAGCATTTACAGTATTTGTAGATATTCCGACTAATAATATAAATTAAAAACAATAGAATTCTACATAATATATTGACTGGATTGCAGCAATGGGATACTTCACAGCCATAGAAATAATAATGATAATAATCACAATATTATTTCAATATATTTTCACAAGAATATGCACATTTTTTTTTTTTTACTTTTTATTTTGAGTTTTCACCACAACTGATTCATAACGAGACAGAACAAAGCAAAACAAAACACACATCAATTAAATATAGGCGTTGTACATATAAAATACATCATCGATTCTTCAGAAACAAAGAAGAGGGAGAAAAAGAAAAAAAATACTTACAGTCACAAAATATGAGTAAATCAGGCTAGGAGTTCATTTGTTTAGATATTGTTTTAATTCAACCTTGAGTACTTACATTTAGCTATATCTTTATAAATATGTACGTTTGATTATATATAAAGATATTAAACAATCTGTAATTTAAATAGTATTTTACATTTTTTATTTCTCATTAAATATGTCTGTTTTCCTTTAAAGGGAAGCAGTCATTTTTTCCATCACGTATACTTGTTTTACTTTATTTGTACATTTTTTAATCGTTTTTACATATTTATTCTGTCAACTACTGCTACCAATTTTTATCTTCCATAAAAACAACATAATTGTCTGTTTATTCATGTTTGACAAAATGAAATCAAACTCCATCTGTTCATAATTCCTTTAAAATTGTAAAAAAAAAAAAAAAAGCTTAAATTTTAAATGACTGTAATCAGTTACCCGAGTAAAGAGCTCTCCCACTGTGATTTTTCTGTGTTTATTCTCAGAAAAAGAAATTTAAGGCTGACTGCAGAAGTAAAACTCTGGTGTGCATCTCCTCCGTCGCTGTTATGTTCCTCTGGTTCCCGCTCCTCCATAATCTCCCTGAGTCCAAGAATGTTCTAATTACAGCCATTTTAAAGGAGCGGGTGACATCTTTTGATGTAATATTACCCTCAAATCCAATTAGCCCAACACTTGTCAGTCCCACTCAGCGCTGATGGTTTCATTCCGCTCTAACTTTACCCAAAACACTATCAGCTGCTTTCAAAAAACCAAATTCTCAAAAAGAGGAGACAATAGGGCTGTGGGGGATTGGGTTCTGGAGAGGTAATGATCCATATTTGAGAAGTTGATGAGAAAGTAAGTAAATTACTTTTAAATAGGTTGGAAGAAAAAGGTGATGGAAATTCATGGCAAACACTTGACAGCAGAAAAGGGACAAATATGTTCACAAAACTTCAAATTAAATTCCTATTAACTGATGGATTCACTTCTGAATGGTGCGATGGGGAAAATAAGAATCAAAACAAGAGCTGGATGAGGAAAAAGGTCAGTTTACCCCCACCCACACACACTCTGAATGGTAGAGGTTTGATCCCCTCCTCTGGCAGGCCACCCTCTGAACAAGTGCACGTTGACATGCAATCCCAGCAGTTTAAGTGAGGCAAGGGCTCCATCTAGTGGCATATAGGAACATTATCTAATTAAAGTTTTTTACTTTCTTCCATTCAATCAATACTATAATATAATATATATAATTTAATGTAATGCAATATAATATAATTATAAATCAAACTAAAACTGAATGAAAAATTATTTTTTTTGTATGACATTATCTGCACTAAGAATAAAACAGTCTGAAAGAGACTAAGAGTAAACAGACAACAGATAAAAATCAGTTTTGTTCTTCTTTTGTCTGGTCTGTTCTAAGCTTTTCTGAACATATTCTGTGTACAACACTATAATAAATTAATTCATTTCTTTTAAGGCAGTACAACAGATTCTTTTGACAGCTATTGTGTGCATTGAAATGCTGAAAAAATGCAAATTTTGGCCACGGAATACTAAATTGTGGTCATAAATTGCCAATTTGCATGCACAAATTTGCGTGCTTGGTTGTGCATACAACCTGCTATATTTATGCACACAAGATGTGAACTTGCATGCAAAAAACACTAATTTGTGCACACAAAATGTTAATTTGAACACACAAAACGCTAATTTGTGCATGCAAAATATTAATTTGCATGCAAAAAATGCTCATTTGTGTACAAGAATTGCTAAAAAGAAGAAATTTGCATTCACAAAATCCTAATTTGAACACAGAAAATGTTTATTTGTGCATACAAAATGAAAATTTGTACACAAAAAATGCTAAATTGTGCACACAAAATACTAATCTGCACACACAATTTAGCACTTTGTGCACACAAAATACTAATTTGAGTCCACAAAATGCTCAGAAAAAGCCATTTTGTGGCTCAAATGAGCAAATTGTGATCACAAATTGCCAATTTGTGCTCAAAAATGGTAATCTGAACACACAAATTGCCAATTTGCACACATAAAATGCTCATTTGAGCCCACAAAATGTTCTGAAAATGTTAAATTGTTGGCCATGAAATACTAAAATGCGATCACAAATTGCTAAATTGCATAAACAAATTAGTAATTTATGCTTACAAAAAGCTAAATTGTGGCCACAAATAGATAATTTAAATAATATTTAACACGAAATTGTGTTGGGAAAAACTGCCTTATAGACTGAAGCAACCCCTCATTATGACACTGCTGCCACTGCTGTGGCAAACATCCCATGACATATTTAGATCCTGATCTTCTTTCTAAATCCAGAGTCCTCTGGAAGATAATAGAGTAATTGATTGAACATTGTCTCTTTGAGGGACAAGCCCTGTTTCCTTTACTTTAATGACATTTACCAAGTGTTTACATCAGCACCAATGTTCCCTCTAAGCTGCGCACGTGCGCAATTGCGCACTGCTCCCACGCCCGTTGCGCACAGCAAATCTATTCTGCGCACAA